>NC_142800.1:41270267-41568907 GCF_049724085.1 Artemia sp. Qi Xiang Cuo | reverse complement strand
AATTTTCATAGCTAAACTATTAGGGTTTCGTTAGAATATCAATTTATCTCTCCGACTTAAAGCTCCGTGAAGCCGTATTTAAAAATAGAATTTCTATCTCTTTAGACTCCCGCATAATTCCAAGATAACAAGTGATGTCAATTATAATTCCTGACACTAAAGATCAATGAAGCCCTATTTAAAAATAGAATATTAATTTTTCTCTCTGACCTAAAGAACGTTTATCCCTCAGACCTAAGATTAAAGAAGCCTTAATGTTTCTTAATTCTCCCCTTTGTCAATTATAATTCCTGACACTAAAGATCAATGAAGCCCTATTTAAAAATAGAATATTAATTTTTCTCTCTGACCTAAAGAACGTTTATCCCTCAGACCTAAGATTAAAGAAGCCTTAATGTTTCTTAATTCTCCCCTTCTTGAATCAATAATTTCACCGGGCGATTATGTAAATCAATTTCACATGTTAAGCTAACCAAACAATACTGCATCTATGTGTGTTTCTTAATCCCACCCTTCGTGAATCAATAATTTCCCCTAGCGATCATTTAAATCCAAGTGAGAAAATCCTTGTTTTTTCATTCTCACTGAGAAAACCATATAACAGACATGAATTGCTGTTGACATCCATAAATGTGACAAAGTTCCTGTTTTTCAAATTCTCACTGACAAAACCATAAAACATCCATAATTTGATGTTGACATCCGAGAAAAACATCAAATAAATCGACCTTGGAAAAAGAGGTCATTGAGCGATTACGTAATCTTTCTCCCTAGGGACTCTATGACCATATTGTTTCATAATTCCACCCAGACGTGAATCAATAATCCCCCCATTGATTGTGTAAATCACCCCTCATGCCATTACACGTGGCCAAACAACAACAACAACAGATCGATTGACATTGACCCCCATTAGACTCGATCGATAATCCTTGAATAAATTATGTCCCGTCAGCATTAAACTAAATTGTAGATGGCAGCACATGTGTTCGTCCCGGGGCTTTAGGGTCACCTCTACTTTTCTGTTCGTTTTGGGTTTCATTTATTTATCGATGCTGATTTGCGGTAGTTGCACGCTTGGTAGATTATTTGATTTTATTTTTGCTAATTTTTTGTTTAATGAAGTTCTTTACTTTTCTTTGAAAAACTTATTTTGTTGAAATTTTATTTAATTAATTCTAATTAAACAGCCTCTTTGATTCAGAAGTGATTCTTAAACAACTGGAACACAAATCAAACTTAGTTTATTATAAGGTTATTATTAGTAAATAAAAAGTAAAATTAATACGCAAATTTCGTTTTAATTTTTCATGTACTGTGAGCCAAACTCAAAACCTGCATTAATTCAAAAATTTTCAGATATTATATAAAATAAGCAACTGAAAGTAAGGAGCGACATTAAAACTTAAAACGAACAGAAACTATTCCGTATATGAAAGGGGCTGTTCCCTGCTCAACGCCCCGCTCTTTACGTTAAAGTTTTTTATTGTTTTATAAAGCAGAGTTGTGAGAAAGAGTCAAACTTTATCGTAAAGAGCCGGGCGTTGAGCAGGGAATAGCCCCTTTAGTATACGGAATAAATCCTTTCGTTTTAAGTTTTAATGTCGCTCCTTACTTTCAGTTTAAAAAAACTTTTTTTTTGGGGGGGGGGGGGTTCATTTATTTATCGATGCTGATTTGCGGTAGTTTCACGCTTGGTAGATTATTTGATTTTATTTTTGCTCATTTTTTATTTAATACAGTTCTTTACTTTTCTTTGAAAACTTATTTTGTGGAAAAAGTTTTTTTTAATTAATTCTAATTAAACAGCCTCTTTGATTCAGAAGTGATTCTTAAACAACTGGAACACAAATCAAACTTAGTTTATTATAAGGTTATTATTAGTAAAAAAAAAGTAAAATTAATACGCAAATTTCGTTTTAATTTTTCATGTACTGTGAGCCAAACTCAAAACCTGCATTAATTCAAAAATTTTCAGATATTATATAAAATAAGCAAGTTTTTTAAACTGAAAGTAAGGAGCGACATTAAAACTTAAAACGAACAGAAATTATTTCGTATATGAAGCGGGCTGTTCCATGCTCAACGCCCCGCTCTTTACGTTAAAGTTTTTTATTGTTTTATAAAGCAGAGTTGTGAGAAAGAGTCAAACTTTAGCGTAAAGAGCGGGGCGTTGAGCAGGGAACAGCCCCTTTTATATACGGAATAGTTTCTGTTCGTTTTAAGTTTTAATGTCGCTCCTTACTTTCAGTTAAAAAACTTGTTTTCTTACTTAATGATAATAATGAACGACTTGCATGACTTACAAGCCTTACCCCAGGGGTTAACGGGGTAGTTGTCTAACCCAGAAGCGTAGCTATTTGATATTTGGATTATTTTAAGCAAAATTTTTATCTCAAAATCGTCATCAAAAGCATTTTGGGAAAAATGGTGTAGGGGGGAGGGCTGGTCTTCCTCCGATAGATTTTGAATATTAAAAAGGGAACTAGAACTTTTGGTTTCAAATCGAATGAGCCTCCTCCGAATTTTTTACTACCACCCATTCCAGAAAAACCTTATATGTTAAAAATGGACAACTTGCATAAATTACAACCCTTGCTCCGGGCTGTGAGGGGTTTAGTCAACCCCGGAAGCATAGTAATGTGACCTTTGAACTATTTTGAATAAAATTGCTATCTCAAAATTATAATCGGATGCATTTGGGGAAAAGGGGGGAGGGGCTAGTTGCTCTCCAATTACTTTTGACTCTTGAAAAGGTAATAGAACTTCCAATATCCAATCGTATGAGCCTCCACCAAAGTCTGTACGACCACCCCTTCCATATCAAGTTCCTCAAGGAAAAAACAATAAATGAATAATAAAATATAAAATATTGAAACCTCATGACTCTTTACTATATTAAATAAAAAAAACAAGTTTTTTAACTGAAAGTAAGGAGCAACATTAAAACATAAAACGAACAGAAATTATTCCGTATATGAGAGAAGCTGTCCCTTCCTCAAGGCCTTGCTCTTTACGCTAAAGTTTTTTATTGTTAAAAAAAATAGAGTTTTGAGAAAGTCAAACTTTAGCGTAAATAGCCAAATTCATTGTATATTCATTTATTTTTTATACGTATATTAGGGGGTTCGCCCCTTAGTCAATACCTTGCTCTTTACGCTAAAGTTCAAATTTTGTTCCAATTCTTTAAGAATGACCCTTAATCACAAAGGCCGTTAATTAGAATAAATAGTTCTTATGAAAGTACTAAAAAATCTTTGGCTTAAAGAGCGAGTTATTGACTAGAGGGTGAGCCCAATCATATACGAATTATTTTCTGTTCGTTTTAAGTTTTGATGTTTCTCCTTACTTTCAGTTGAAAAACTTTTTTTTTATTTAATTTCTGATCTTTTTTTTTAAATAATGCTGGGAAATCTGGCGCCCCCTTCATAGCACTGTCCCTTCCCCCATGAAAACTTTCCACATGGAAAGATCTTCCCACATATTCCCCCCCCAATACCATAAAAAATCCCCCCCCTGAAAACGTCTGTATACTTCTCAATAACCAATACGATATGTTAACATTGGGTAAAGTTCATAACTTTCAGCCCTCCCCAGGGACTTCGGGGGATTAAATCATCCTAAAAGACATTATCATATTTTCCACCATGCTGAACAAACTGGATATTTCAAAATTCTGATCGGGTGACTTAAGAAAAAAACGAGCGTGGGAGGAGGCCTAGTTGCCCTCCAGTTTTTGGTCCCTTAAAAAGGGCACTAGAACTTTTAGTTTAAGTTCTAATGAGCCCTCCCACGATATTCTAGGACAACTGGGTCGATACAATCACCCCTGGGAAAAAAACAAATAAAAACGCATCCGTGATCTTTCTTCTGTGCAAAAAATGCAAAATTCCACGTTTTTGTAGATAGGAGCTTGAAACTTCAACAATAGGGTTCTCTAATACGCTGAATATGATGGTGTGATTTTCTTTAAGGTTCTGTAACTTTTAAGGGGTCTTTCCCCCTTTTTTTGAAAATCAACTAAATTTTCTCAGGCGCGTAACTTTTGATAGGTAGGACTAAACTTGAAATCAGCCTTAAAATCTGATTCTTTTGATGTATTTATTGGTATCAAAATCCCGTTTTCTAGAGTTTCGGTTACCATTGAGCCGGGTCGCTCCTTACTTACAGCTCGTTACCACGAACTGTTTGACAACGCTGTGGCATTGCCTCTGATATCGGAATAAAGTTAAACTTTACCTCATATTCTGAAGAAGCAAGAATATGATATTAAAAGAAAATGGCCATAACTTAAGCAAAAAAGTTCTTCAAATAAAATAAAAGACCCCATTCAATGACGTAAACACAAGGCATGCCGGCTAAAGTAGTTTAAAAGACGTTATGAGACAATTTTTTCAATCCCATATCTACTAAATTACCTATTTTACCAAATAAACTAAATCGAACAACTCAATCCACTTTCCTGCTTGCTTCACAAGATAGGTGAAAAATTCTATGTTATTCAAAAAGTGTTTTCGGTAAACATAGAAAGAACGTCCATTAAAGCGTCTCAATGGCGTCCGAGAAAGATTGACAGGCAAAATTTGTCTTCAGAGTTGTTTTTCCCCAAAAACGGATGATAAACGGTAGACGCTACTCATATCAGTTAATTCCATTTTTGTAGACTTTGTAGCATTTGTTCGTATTAATTAATGTATTTATTAAATAATTAATTAATAATATTTTAGTAAATATTAATTTAATTTTCTGGAGTTAATTATTTAATATGTAATTAACAAATATGATTTTTGGATAGCCTTCTCTCTCGAGGATTGGTGTAATTTATCTTCTCAAAGAAATGTAAATAGCAAAATTCAAACTTAAAACAAGCAGAAGTTATTACGAATAAATATAGGAAACCAAAACCGAACATGAAATGAATAATCATGTTTAACTAAAGAAAAATAGAAATTAACAAGAATAAAAGGGGAGACTAGCAATCCCACTGGAAACGATACATGTTTCGAGCGGTGTGTTTTAGCATCAAAGTGTGTTGTAACAGTTGTACAGCCATAGCAGTTGTGTCATAATGTCATAAAAAAAAAAAAAAAAAAAAAAAAAAAAAAAAAAAAAAAAATCAACATAGTAATCAGATTTAGATGAAGAAAAAAAAAACTAGAGTAAGGGCATTTGTGATTTTCAATTTATTGTATTTTTACAATTCTAAAAAATACGTTTTGTCATTATTTTTCTTTCGAAGAAATGTTGACCCTCAGCAGTTCTTGATGGGTCTACTATAATCAAAGGGTTATGATTTAATTTTTCAAATCCTGCTGTGCATTAAATAGACCGAGCGGGTTTTTTTCAAGGTGCGTTTAGCCTATATTTATGATGTTTTAGAGTCAAGTTCACCAAGATTTGTTTAAAAAAGAGGAAGGGGCATATAGCGATAACTGAAGGGTCTGCAAAAGAAAAAAAGAGCTCTAATTCTTCAAACGTTGCAACAAGTTCAATGGAATAAAACAAAATAAGATAAGATAGATTTACAAATAAGAAACAAACACAAACACAACTCAACAGCACAATCACAAATTCCCCACAAAGAATTTATGGCCTGTGGAGCCACATTCATAATGTTTAACTATAGGTTCAATTTTCTAGAATTTGATTTGGAGCTTTTGTTACAAGAAATCCAGTCAAATGAAGTAGTTTTTTTCATATTTAGTTCTTCTTTAAAACTTGACATTGTAATCCAAACGCAGATAGGGCAAAGAAGGTTCTCTCTATATTAAGCCGAACTTAAACTCGAGTATAGAGGGATGGTATTCCCCATCATATTGTGAATAAATTTTATTTTGTTTTAAACTTTAATATGTATCAATCTATATTTTGCAAGAAAGGAGTTTTAATTTAAAGTTTGAGATTTTTATTTCTCTTATAGAGAGAAAATTAATATAAAGTAAACATGGTATTGTTTCGCCGCTTAATGATATTCTGCGTATGTTTAAAATGTATTTTGGTTTTCTAGGGAGCATGAAAATTTGCAGGGTAATTTGGGAAAACTTCAATATTTAACAACATTGGGTAATCATTTCAATGTTCGTGACAAAACCTGAAGTTTTTATACCATACACAAGAGATTTCTAAAAGTCATAAACATCTGGGATTTTTACGACCAGAGAACTATATAGGTAAAGGCCAAACTTAAGAGACAAATTAAGAAAATTTAAGGAGAGTCACAAGATTTAATACATTTTTTTAATCTTTTCTTCATTTGACACAAATATTCTTGTTTCCCGTTATTTTTCCTTTTTTCAATCGATTATGTTTGATTTCTGATAATCTGTTTGTTTTATGATTTAAAGCTTCTATTGGTTTTAATTTACTCGCTTATACAATGTTGAAAGCAATATATAGTATTTAGGTTGTTGTTCATAGTATGAAAACAAAATATAGCAAGAATGATACAGTTTAAATAGTATAAAACCCAATAGCAAGTTATAAAAGAATAGTTGAATTCAATTCGGTACAATTAAGTGGGAAGACTGGGAACAATTTGCTGCTGAATTAAAGATTTTTTTTTTTTTTTTAATAAAAACACGTTGCCTCTTTCTTTTTTAAATGAACTGTATAAGTGTTTGGATTCTAGTTTTGTACTTCATCTGGCCATCTTTTCTTGCACCCATCCTTATATATGGCTCATTAGTTTTACATTACTCTATGCTTGGTTGAACCCCCATTTAGAGCATAAGCCGAAATTAATGGAAACATAAAAGGATACTCACTCAGTCCGGTTTCCCGTTAGACAAAGCATTTCGGATCGATATACTTTATTTCGTCTGTTGAATTGCCTATCAGATAGTTTATTTACTTTTTTTCTATGCTGTAATAATGGCCGTTAGAATCTCTTTGCTAGTTCTAATGAAAAATTGAGCCCAGTAGCTAATATTTGGCTCGTTGAAAAATAACCTGTTATTTGGCTCGATGCCACATCGACAGGTTCATAACAAAAAACAATAACAAAACAGAAATGGAGCAAAATCAACCAGGACATTGATCTTTAGTTTTGCACCAATTAATTTACCTATCGTTTGGTGGACAAGCTTTTAAATTTTAGGTATTTTTATAGGAGCGTGTCAGAAAGTTTGTGTGGGTCATACACGGGCACCAGACGTCAAAAATTTTGCAGGGCAGCAGAAAAAATAGCAAAGAAAAATTGGCTTGACAATGATTTTGTCATTAGTCACGATATTGACGGGATGAAGTGTGCTGGTCTAAATAGCGACGCAACACGTACAATGGCGGGCGGTCTTGAAGCTTTATATAAACAAATTAAAGAA
Source organism: Artemia sp. Qi Xiang Cuo (assembly GCF_049724085.1). NCBI lineage: Eukaryota > Metazoa > Arthropoda > Branchiopoda > Anostraca > Artemiidae > Artemia > Artemia sp. Qi Xiang Cuo. The sequence goes on along the minus strand of NC_142800.1, from coordinate 41,561,588 downwards.
TTAGCCATTTATTATAAGTATGTAGTATCCATATACAAAAGTTGGTGATAAATTCCTTTTCTGAAGAATACATCAATTTTTTAAACTACATAAGAATCCCATCAAATATCAGACTTCTTACCACATTATGCAAGGCAATTGGGAGTGAACGACAGAAACAGCCAATTAACTATCTTTTTCAAATGAACACATGTCTAAAAATACAACACTATTTTGAAAGAAGTTGATTCAGTAGCAATTTCTTCAAAAGATTCACAAAAAATTTAAAATATATAAAAGAAATTATAAAGTTGCACATGAATAAACTAAAATACTTACTAAAAAACACAATGCTAATTTAAAAAAATTCGAATATCACTGAAAATACGCCAAAAAATCTATAAAAGGCCAAAGGAAAAAAAAATAATTTCAGCAGTCAAAATTATGCTTTGCCGTAGAAACTGTTTGTATAGTCTGTATAGGATAACATTTTCTGGGCGGTTATTTTAAAAATTCGTAATATGCTTATTTTTTCTTTTAGAAAAATTTGCTTGTTTCTGTTTTGGAATTAGCATAAATTCTTGACGATGCCTGAGCTTTTGTGGGCTAAGAGAAGCATAAGAAGAGGCAAATCATCAAAGCTTCACAAGTGTCATATCTAACTTAAAACAAAAGCAACAGTTGCTTTTTGAGGTTTCAGTTTCACTAATACATCTGGAAACTTTTTTTTTCAACGAGGTGATTGGTACACTAAAACTATAACCCGTGTTATATCAATACTTTTTGGAATTCTTTTTTCCCAAATACTTTTCTTATGAAGTCAAAATATTTGGCTTTTGACTTTTCAGTGTACATATAATCACAACAACCATTTTTTTTTTATCAAAAACATTAAGAATACGTTGTTTCTTAGTAAAATTATTTACTTAGCAAAAATACCTTTGAAAAATTGGCCTATTTTCCCAAGTTCTATTCCTGACAATTGTAGATTGGCGTAGAAAAAATAAAGACCCGGAAAACCTATGGGAAATCACACATAGAAGAGCAGTCTGGAGCTAAGACTGTAAATATTAAGACACAAATTTAGAGAGAAAAGAAGAATAGTTCTTTGAAAGAAAAAAAAGGTCACATCAACAAAACTGTTGGTCACCCAAACACTTTTTCAGTTTTTTTCTCAGTTTTTTTTTTTATATTTATATTTATTTTTTATCTAATTTTTCACTTCGAAAGGGCTTTATCAGCAGTGCACAATCGATTTTGGGTATGCCCCACCTAGGCATTTTTAAAATTCTGATGCCCTCCTCGGGATATTTCAATGCTGTTATTCAAAATTGTAGATGTATTCACCTGAAGGAGGCTCAAAGGCCCATTAACTTGGTATATTTTTTGGGTCGTCCTCTAGGCATATTTTATGCTAATGAAAAAACTGTCTAAGTACAAAACATTTTATACGGTTCCATTGTAACTGAGCCACCGTGTAACTGAACCCCAAGCAACTGAACCTCTGTAACTGAACCACCGTGCAACTGAACCACCATGCAACTGAAAAACCGTACAACTGAAGCACCGTGCAACTGAACCACCGTGCAACTGAACCACCGTGCAACTGAACCCCCGTGCAACTAAATCCCTCATGCAACTGAACCCCCTTTAACTGAACCCTCGTGCAACTCAACCCCCGTGCAACTCAACCCCCTTTAACTGAATCACCGTGTAATTGAACCACCATGTAACTGAACCCCCGTGCAAGTGAACCACCGTGCAACTGAACCGCCGTGCAACCTAAACAACGCGCAACTGAACCCTCGTGCTACTGAACCCTCATGCAACTAAACCCCCTTAAACTGAACCCTCGTGCAACTCAACCCCCGTGCAACTCAACCCCATTTAACTAAATCCCCGTGCAATTGAACCACCGTGTAACTGAACCACCGTGTAACTGAACCACCGTGCAACTGAAACACCGTGCAACTGAACCCTTGTGTAACTGAACCCTCGTGCAACTCAACCAACGTACTTACATTGAGTAAAACATAAGTTAGAATCTTTACATGTTCAACCTTGTTGGAATTGTTTGCTTTTTTTAAGTCTTGATGTAAATGACTGTCAAGATGATTTATAAGAATGCTCTGTTTTGTTTTCACAAAAACAAAGAAAATCGGATTTCATAAATTCTTAAATCCAGGTTTATTTCCCTTTTTTGTGTCTGTTAATGGGGGTTCCCTTCACCCTGTCACTTTCTACGGGTGTAAGCGTTTACCCCCTCCCCGCGGATAATTTCCCCTCCTCCCCTCACGGAAACCCCATCACCTAGAAAATACCCCCCTCGCGGAAATTATGGTTTTCAAAATTTGAAAATCTTCTTTGAGTCGTGTTATTTTTTAGTTTAATTGAGAAGTACTAAGAGAAGTGGAAAAGAGGATTTTATGTGTAAATCTTCCCCCCCCCCCTTCCGTGCAAATACTTTTTTCTCATGAAAGATCCTCCAGAACCCCCCCCCCCCCACAAAAAAGTTCCGTATGTTTCCCAATGACAAATACTATCTGTAAGCAATAGACAAATAAAAAAAAGTTTAAAAAGGAGCTGAAACTTCTGCAATAGGGTTATCTGATTGTTTTGCAGCTAGAAAGAGAGGGAGATACCTCAAAGGGTGCATCTTGATGCCAAAACATCTCAGATCTCATTGAGCCTTCAAATAAATACAGAATTAGCTCTAAGGGAGAGACGACAGGAGGATGGAGGTAGACACTGTTTGATAATCCCCAGGCATTTCTAGTCTTTTTTTATAAGCCGAAAGTGATTGGTGACTAACCAACCGCAAGAGGTATTTTTTTGGGGGGGAGGGGGAGATTTTTCACGGGTAGTTATTTTCTGGGAGGGGGTATATTCCGTGAGGTGTTATTTTCTGTGAGGTATTTTCCTTAAGGGATGTTTTTGCGGGGGGGGGGGGGGGGTAAACGGCGGCTCTAGCTGTCTACATACTGTAATTTTTTTTTTAACACTTTGCTTATTTTGTTGTTTTCATTTTGTGATATTTTCTACGCTCGTAGTTGTTTATCGTTTGGTTTGAAGAAGGTTAATTACCTGCTTCGGTGGAGCCGACACAAAAGCTACTTTTTCTTTGTGTTCGGAAATTTTTGGTTTGACCTTTTTTTTCCTATGTAGATGAATCAGGCCTTTCCTGAACGATGAGTAATAAAAATCTGTGCTGAAAATATCGGAACTATGAGAAGTTGGATTAAAAAAAATCACTTTTTGGCGAGCTCTTTAAATTAATTAAAAAGATTCTTTCGAAAAACTATTTTTCAAATAAAAATAAAGAGCCATATTAGTAGAGAGGGGGGGTCCGACTCCCACGAGAACACCGTGCTGCCACCTACAACTTTTTTACATAATTTATGCATGTTTTATGGGTTTTCTCACTTGAAAAAACAGGATTTTTCTCACTTTGATGGATGTTTTCTTGGACGGTTATGAGTGTTGGTCAATTTATTTGATGTTTTTCATGGATGTCAACATCAATTTATGTCTGTTTTTATGGTTTTGTCAGTGAGAATGAAAAAAACAGGATTTTTCTCACATTAACGGATGTTTCTTGGATGGTTATGAGTGTTGGTCAATTTATTTGTTGTTTTTCATGGATGTCAACATCAATTTATGTCTGTTTTATGGTTTTTGTCAGTGAGAATGAAAAACAGAAATTTTCTCACTTTGATGGATGTTAATGGTTTCTAAGAAATTGATTTACATAATCGAGGGGAATTATTGATTCACGAAAGGGGAGAGAATTTATGAGAACTTGATTTACATAATCGCTAGGGGAATTATTGGTTTATGAAAAGGGGAATAAAGAAACAAGTATGGCTTCTTTGATCTTAGGTCTGAGGGATAAACGCTCTTTAGGTCAGAGAGAAAAATTAATATTCTATTTTTAAATAGGGCTTCATTGATCTTTGGTGTCAGGAATTAGAAATGACATCACTTGTTATCTTGGAATTATGCGGGAGTCTAAAGAGATAGAAATTCTATTTTTAAATACGGCTTCACTGATCTTTATGTCGGAGAGATAAATTGATATTCTAAAGAAACCTTAATAGTGTAGCTAGGAACATTTATGAGATGAAGAGATTAACGTGGGGAAGGCTTTCCTAGGAATTTCAAATGTGACAGCGCAGGGATGCCAAACCAATAGCAACACGCAGAAATTACTTTTAGGGGATTATTTGGGCGAAACCGTTTTAGACATTTTAGGGAATTATTTGGGTGAAACAGTTAGAGACATTTTAAAAGATGATTTTAGAAGATGTTTTAGAAGAGAATTTGAGGGTAAAACTCTGTGGTCATTATAATACACAAGTTCCATTTGAAAAGTGTCGTGAGGTCTCCTAACCCAACCCCAAAGGGCTCCAATCCCCATACTCCAACCCCCAAGGGCTCCGCTCCCCCAATCTCCACCCCCAAGGAAGTCCCCCGCCCCCAAAGGTTCCCCGCCCCCCCCCCCCCACCGCAACCCGAAAGCCCCACCGAGGCCTTCCATTCCCCTTGCTTATTGAATTTTTTCGGACTGAATTTTTTAGACTTAGAAATTATCCAACATTTTTCAGGTTTTTTCTTTAACCCATTGGCATAGAGTTTTAGCCTAGAGTCTTAGCTTAGTTTCATTTAGAGCTGAAGTTTACTTTAGTTTTAGTTAAGAGTTTATGTTAGAGTTCTAGTTTAGTTTAGTTTTAGTTAAGAGTTTTAGCTTAGAGTCTTAGATTAGAGTTTTAGTTAGAGTTGAAGTTTAGTTTAGTTTTAGTTAAAAGTTTATAGTTTTACATTAGAGTCTTAGCTTAGAGTTTTAGTTAGAGTTGAAGTTTACCTTAGTTTTAGTTAAAAGTTTAGAGTTATAGCTTAGAGTCTTAGCTTAGGGTTTTTGTTAGAGTTCTAGTTTAGTTTAGTAATAGTTAAGAGTTTAGTTTTTAGCTTAGAGTCTTAACTTAGATTTTTAGTTAGAGTTGAAGTTTAGTTTAGCTTTATTTAAGAGTTTAGAGTTTTAGATTAGAGTCTTAGCTTAGAGTTTTTGTTAGAGTTCTAGTTTAGTTTAGTTATAGGTAAGAGTTTGAAGTTTTACCTTAGAGACTTAGCTTAGAGTTGAAGTTTAGTTTAGTTATAGTTAAGAGTTTAAAGTTTTACCTTAGAGTCTTAGCTTAGAGTTTTAGTTAGAGTTGAAGTTTACTTTAATTTTAGTTAAAAGTTTAAAGTTTTAGCTTAGAGTCTTAGCTTAGAGTTTTTGTTAGAGTTCTAGTTTAGTTTAGTAATAGTTAAGAGTTTAGTTTTTAGCTTAGAGTCTTAACTTAGATTTTTAGTTAGAGTTGAACTTTAGTTTAGTTTTAGTTAAGAGTTTTTGTTAGAGTTCTAGTTTAGTTTAGTAATAGTTAAGAGTTTAGAGTTTTTAGCTTAGAGTCTTAACTTAGATTTTTAGTTAGAGTTGAAGTTCTAGTTTAGTTTTAGTTAAGAGTTTAGAGTTTTAGCTTGGACTTAGAGTTTTAATTAGAGTTCTAGTTTAGTTTAGATATAGTTAAGAATTTAGAGTTTTACCTTAGAGACTTAGCTTAGAGCTTTAGTTAGAGTTCTAGTTTTAGTTAAGAGTTTAGTGTTTTTTAGCTTAGAGTCTGAGCTTGGAGTTTTATTGAAATTTCTATTTTTTTTTTTTTCCTTTTTTTTGTTTAGAGTTTTTTAGCTGAGAGTCTTAACTGAGAGTTTATTATTTATTTCTAGTTTATTTTAGTTTCAATTAAGAGTTTAGAGTTTTTTACTAGAATCTTATATTAGAGTTTTAGTTAGAGTTCTAGTTTAGAGTTTGGTGTTTTACCTTTGAGTCTTAGCTTAGAGTTTTTGTTAGAGTTCTAGTTTAGGTTAGTTATAGGTAAGAGTTTGAAGTTTTACCTTAGAGACTTAGCTTAGAGTTGAAGTTTAGTTTAGTTATATTTAAGAGTTTAGAGTTTAACCCTTGAGCCTTGGATGAGAGCTTTATTTAGAGTTGAAGTTCAGTTTAGCTTTATTTAAGAGTTTATATTTTCATATTAGAGTATTAGCGTAAGGTTTTTGTTAGAGCCCTAGTTTTGTTTATTAATATTTAAGAGTTTATTTCTTATACTTGAGTTTTAACTAGATTTTTAGTTAGAGTTGAAGTTTAGTTTAGTTATAGTTAAGAGTTTTCGTTAGAGTTCTAGTTTAGTTTAGTTTTAGTTAAGAGTTTTAGCTTAGAGTCTTAGCTTAGAGTTTTAGTTAGAGTTGAAGTTTAGTTTAGTTTTAGTTAAAAGTTTAGAGTTTTTAGCTTAGAGTCTTAGCTTAGAGTTTTAGTTAGAGTTGAAGGTTACTTTAGTTTTAGTTAAAAGTTTAGAGTTTTAGCTTAGAGTCTTAGCGCAGAGTTTTTGTTAGAGTTCTAGTTTAGTTTAGTAATAGTTAAGAGTTTAGTTTTTAGCTTAGAGTCATACCTTAGATTTTTAGTTAGGGTTGAAGTTTAGTTTAGTTATAATTTAGAGTTTAGAGTTTTAGCTTAGAGTCTTGGCTTAGAGTTTTAGTTATAGTTCTAGTTTATTTTAGATTTAGTTAAGAGTTTAGACTTTTAGCTTAGAGTCATAGCTTAGAGTTTTTGTTATAGTTCTAGTTTAGTTTAGTTATCGGTAAAAGTTTGAAGTTTTAACTTAGAGACTTAGCTTAGAGTTGAAGTTTAGTTTAGTTTTAGTTAAAAGTTTAGAGTTTTACCTTTGAGTCTTAGCTTAGAGTTTTAGTTAGAGTTGACGTTTACTTTAGTTAAAGTTAAAAGTTTAGAGTTTTAGCTTAGAGTCATAGCTTAGAGTTTTGTTAGAGTTCTAGTTTAGTTTAGTAATAGTTAAGAGTTTAGAGTTTTTAGCTTAGAGTCTTAACTTAGATTTTTAGTTAGAGTTGAAGTTCTAGTTTAGTTTTAGTTAAGAGTTTAGAGTTTTAGCTTGGACTTAGAGTTTTAATTAGAGTTCTAGTTTAGTTTAGATATAGTTAAGAATTTAGAGTTTTACCTTAGAGACTTAGCTTAGAGCTTTAGTTAGAGTTATAGTTTTAGTTAAGAGTTTAGGGTTTTTTAGCTTAGTCTTAGCTTAGAGTTTTTGTTAGAGTTCTAGTTTAGTTTAGTTTCAGTTAAGAGTTTAGAATTTTAGCTATGAGTCTTAGCTTAGAGTTTTTGTTAGAGTTCTAGTTTAGTTTAGTTTCAGTTAAGAGTTTAGAGTTTTTAGCTTAGAGTCTTAGCTTAGAGATTTTGTTGAAGTTCTAGTTTAGTTTAGTTTTATTTAAGAGTTTAGAGTTTTAGCTTAGATTCTTAGCTTAGAGTTTTTGTTACAGTTCTAGTTTAGTTATAGGTAAGAGTTTGAAGTTTTACCTTAGAGACTTAGCTTAGAGTTTTAGTTTGGTTTAGTTTTAGTTAAAAGCTTAGAGTTTTTAGCTTAGAGTCTTAGCTTAGAGTTTTAATTAGAGTTCTTGTTTAGTTTAGTTTAGTTACAGTTAAGAGTTTATAGTTTTAGCTTATAGTCATATCTTAGAATTTTACTTAAAGTTATAGTTTGGTTAAGTTTTAGTTAAGAGCTTTTGTGAGAGTTTTTGTGAAAGCTTAGAGTTTTTGTTAGAGTTCTAGTTCAGTTTAGTTTTAGTTAAGAGTTTAGAGTTTTTAGCTTAGAGTCTTAGCTTAGAGTTTTGTTGAAGTTCTAGTTTAGTTTAGTTTTAGTTAAGAGTTTAGAGTCTTAGCTTAGAGTTTTTGTTGAAGTTGAAGTTTAGTTTTAGTTAAGAGTTTAGAGTTTTATTTTAGAGTCTTATCTTAGAGTTTTGTTAGAGTTCTATTTTAGTTTAGTTATAGTTAAGATTTTGGTGTTTAAACTAAGATACTTAGGATAGATTTCTAGTTTAGTTTAGTTTGAGTTAAGATTTTGGAGTTTTTAGCTTATAGTCTTATCTTAAAGTTTATTTTGAAGTTTTAGTTTATTTTTATTTAATAGTTTACAGTTTTTAGCTTAGAGTTTTTGTTAAAGTTGAAGTTTAGTTATAGTTAAGAGTTTAGAGTTTTAGCTTAGAGTCTTAGCTTAGAGTTTTTGTTAGAGTTCTAGTTTAGTTTAGATATAGTTAAGATTTTGGAGTTTTACCTTAGACTCTTAGCATAGAGTTTTAGTTAGAGTTCTAGTTTAGTTTAGATTTAGTTAAGAGTTTAGAGTTTTACCATAGAGTCTTAGCTTAGAGTTTTAGTTAGAGTTGAAGTTTTGTTTAGTTATAGTTAAGAATTTAGAGTTTAAGCTTAGAGTCATAGCTTAGAGTTTTACTTAAAGTTGTAGTTTAGTTAAGTTTTAGTTAAGAGTTTCGGGTTTTAGCTTAGAGTCTTAACTTAGAGTTTTTGTTAGAGTACTAGTTTGGTTTGTTTTTATTTAATATTTGAAATTTTTCCATTAGTGTATTACATTATAGTTGTAGTTAGAAGGTTTATTTTATGTCTATATAAGAATTTGGAGTTTTTTCTTAGAGTCATATATGAGAGTTTGAGTTAGAGATATATTTTAGTTATAGTTAAGAGTCTCGAGTTTTTAGATTAGAGTCTTAGCTTTGAGTTTCTGTTAGAGTTTTACTTTAGTTTACTTCTAGTTAAGAGTTTAGAGTTTTAGCTTAGAGTCTTAGACTATAGTTTGTGTTAGAGTTCTAATTTAGTTTAGTAATAGTTAAGAATTTAGAGTTTTAGCTTAGAGTCTTAGCTTACAGTTTTTGTTAGAGTTCAAGTTTAGTTTAGTTATAGTTAAGAGTTTGGTGTTTTACCTTAGAGACTTAGCTTAGAGTTTTAGTTTAGTTTAGTTTTAGTTAAGAGTTTAAAGTTTTAGTTTAGAGTCTTATCTTAGAGTTTTTGTTAGAGTTCTAGTTTAGTTTAGTTTTAGTTAAGAGTTTAGAGTTTTTAGCTTAGAGTCTTAGTTTTGAGTTTTTTGTTGAAGTTCTAGTTTAGTTTAGAGTTTTAGCTTGGACTTAGAGTTTTAATTAGAGTTATAGTTTAATTTAGTTTTAGTTAAGAGTTTAGAGTTTTTAGCATAGATTTTTATCTTAGAGTTTTTGTTAGAGTTCTACTTTAGTTTAGTTTTAGTTAAGATTTTATAGTTTTTTAGAATAGAGTCTTCGATTAGAGTTTTTTTTATATTTCGAGTTTATTTTATTTATATTTAATATTTTAGATCTTTTCCTTAGAGTCGTATATTATAGTTTTTGTTATAGTTCTAGTTTAGTTTAGTTATAGTTAAGAATTTAGAGTTTTGGCTTAGAGTCATAGCTTAGAGTTTTTGTTAGAGTTCTAGTTTAGTTTAGTTATAGTTAAGAGTCTAGAGTTTTTAGCTTAGATTCTTAGCTTAGAGTTTTAGCTAGAGTTCTAGTTTAGTTGAGTTTTAGTTAAGAGTTTAGAGTTTTACCATAGAGTCTTAGCTTAGAGTTCTAGTTGGAGTTGAAGTTTAGTTTAGTTATAGTTAAGAATTTAGAGCTTTAGCTTAGTGTCATAGCTTAGGGTTTTACTTAAAGTTGTAGTTTAGTTAAGTTTTATTTAAGAGTTTCGAGTTTTAGCTTAGAGTCTAACCTTAGAGTTTTTGTTAGAGTTCTAGTTTAGTTTAGTTTTAGTTAAGAGTTTAGAGTTTTACCTTATAGTCTTAGCTTAGATTTTTAGTTAGAGTTCTAGTTTATTTAAGAATTTATAGTTTTATCTTATAGTCATAGATTATATTTTTATTTATAGTTATAGTTTAGTAAAGTTATAGTTAAGAGTTTAGAGTTTTACCTAAGAGTCATAGCTTAGAGTTTTAGTTAGAGTTCTAGTTCAGTTTAGTTTTAGTTAAGAGTTTAGAGTTTTAGCTTAGAGTCTTAGCTTATAGTTTGTGTTAGAGTTCTAGTTTAGTCTAGTTATAGTTAAGAGTCTCGAGTTTTTAGCTTAGAGTTTCTGTTAGAGTTCTAGTTTAGTTTACTTATAGTTAAGAGTATAGAGTTTTAGCTTAGAGTCTTATATTATATTTTGTGTTAGAGTTCTAGTTTAGTTTAGTAATAGTTAAAAGTTTAGAGTTTTAGCTTAGAGTCTTAGCTTAGAGTTTTTGTTAGAGTTCAAGTTAAGTTTAGTTATAGTTAACAGTTTGTTGTTTTACCTTAGAGACTTAGCTTAGAGTTCTAGTTTACTTTAGTTTTAGTTAAGAGTTTAAAGTTTTTAGCTTAGAGTCTTAGTTTAGAGTTTTTGTTGAAGTTCTAGTTTAGTTTAGAGTTTTAGCTTAGACTTAGAGTTTTAATTAGAGTTCTAGTTTACTTTAGTTTTAGTTAAGAGTTTAGAGTTTTAGCTTAGAGTATTAGCTTAGAGTTTTTGTTAGAGTTCTAGTTTAATTTAGTTTTAGTTAAGAGTTTAAAGTTTTAGCTTAGATTCTTAGCTTAGAGTTTTAGTTAGAGTTCTAGCTTAGTTAAGTTTTAGTTAAGAGTTTAGAGTTTTAACATAGAGTCTTAGCTTAGAGTTATATTTAGAGTTGTAGTTTAGTTTAGTTATAGTTAAGAATTTAGAGTTGTAGCTTAGTGTCATAGCTTAGAGTTTTACTTAAAGTTGTAGTTTAGTTAAGTTTTATTTAAGAGTTTCGAGTTTTACCTTAGAGTCTAACCTTAGAGTTTTTGTTAGAGTTCTAGTTTAGTTTAGTTTTAGTTAAGAGTTTAGAGTTTTACCTTAGAGTCTTAGCTTAGAGTTTTAGTTAGAGTTCTAGTTTATTTTAGTTTTAGTTAAGAATTTAGAGTTTTTAGCTTAGAGTCATAGCTTAGAGTTTTAGTTAAAGTTTTAGCTTAGTAAAGTTATAGTTAAGAGTTTAGAGTTTTACCTTAGAGTCATAGCTTAGAGTTTTAGTTAGAGTTCTAGTTCAGTTTAGCTTTAGTTAAGAATTTAGAGTTTTAGCTTAGTGTCATAGCTTAGAGTTTTACTTAAAGTTGTAGTTTAGTTAAGTTTTATTTAAGAGTTTCGAGTTTTAGCTTAGAGTCTAACCTTAGAGTTTTTGTTAGAGTTCTAGTTTAGTTTAGTTTTAGTTAAGAATTTAGAGTTTTACCATAGAGTCTTAGCTTAGAGTTTTAGCCCGAGTTCTAGTTTATTATATTTTCAATTGAGAGTTTATGGTTTTGGTTTTGAGTTTTAGCTCAGAGTTTTTGTTAAATTGAAAGTTCTTCAAAGTTAGAGTATTGAGTCCGGAGTTTTAGATTAGAGCTAAATATAAGAATATTAGTTGGAGTTCTAGTTCAGTTTATTCTTAGTCAAGAGTTTTAGAGTTTTAGCTTAGAGTCTTAGCTTATAGTTTTTGTTGGAGTTCTAGTTTATTTTAGTTATAGTTAAGAGTCTCGAGTTTTTAGCTTAGAGTCCTAGCTTATAGTTTTTGTTAGATTTCTAGTTATGTTTACTTCTAGTTAATAGTTTAGAGTTTTATATTAGAGTATTATATTATAGTTTGTGTTTGGGTTCTAGTTTAGTTTAGTAATAGTTAAGAGTTTAGAGTTTTAGCTTAGAGTCTTAGATTAGAGTTTTTGTTAGAGTTCTAGTTTAGTTTAGTTATAGTTAAGAGTTTGGTGTTTTACCTTAGAGACTTATCTTAGAGTTTTTTTTTAGTTTAGCTTTAGTTAAGATTTTAGAGTTTTATCTTAGAGTCTGATCTTAGAGTTCTTTTTAGATTTCTATTTTAGTTCAGTTTTAGTTAAGAGTTTAGAGTTTTTAGCTTAGAGTCTTAGTTTAGAGTTTTTGTTGAAGTTCTAGTTTAGTTTAGAGTTTTAGCTTAGACTTAGAGTTTTAATTAGAGTTCTAGTTTAGCTTAGTTTTAGTTAAAAGTTTAGAGTTTTAGCTTAGAGAATTAGCTTAGAGTTTTTGTTAGAGTTCTAGTTTGATTTAGTTTTAGTTAAGAGATTAGAGTTTTAGCTTAGATTCTTAGCTTAGAGTTTTAGTTAGAGTTCTAGTTTAGTTTAGTTATAGTTAAGAGTTTGGAGTTTTACATTAGAGACTTATCTTAGAGTTTTAGTTTATTTTAGTTTTACTTAAGAGTTTAGAGGTTTAGCTTAGAGTCTCAGCTTAGAGTTTTTGTTAGAGTTCTAATTTAGTTTAGTTTTAGTTAAGAGTTTAGTGTTTTTAGCTTAGAGTCTTAGTTTAGAGTTTATGTTGAAGTTCTAGTATAGTTTAGTTTAGTAATAGTTAAGAGTTTAGAGTTTTAGCTTAGAGTCTTAGCTTAGAGTTTTTGTTAGAGTTATAGTTTAGTTTAGATATAGTTAAGCGTTTTGAGTTTTATCTTCGAAACTTAGCTTAGAATTTTAGTTTAGTTTAGTTTTAGTTAAGAGTTTAGAGGTTTTTTTTAGCTTAGAGTCTTAGCTTATAGTTTTTGTTAGAGTTCTAGTTTAGTTTAGTTTTAGTTAAGAGTTTGATGTTTTACCTTAGAGTCATAGCTTAGAGTTTTAGTTAGAGTTCTAGTATAGTTTAGTTTTAGTTAAGAGTTTAGAATTATAGCTTAGAGTCTTGGCTTCGAGTTTTGTTAGAGTGCTAATTTAGTTTAATTTTAGTTAAGAGTTTAGTGTTTTTAGCTTAGAGTCTTAGCTTAGAGTTTTTGTTGAAGCTCTAGTTTAGTTTAGTTTTAGTTAAGAGTTTATAGTTTTAGCTAAGAATCATAGCTTAGAGTTTTTGTTAGAGTTTTAGTTTAGTTTAGTTTTATTTAAGAGTTTAGATTCTTAGCTTAGAGTCTTAGCTTAGAGTTATAGTTACAGTTGAAGTTTAGTTTAGTTATAGTTGAGAATTTAGAGTTTTTAGCTTAGAGTCGTAGTTTAGAGTTTTTGTTAGAGTTCTAGTTTAGTTTAGATAAGAGTTTAGAGTTTTATCATAGAATCATAGCTTAGAGTTTTTGTTGAAGTTGAAGTTTAGTTTAGTCATAGTTAAGAATTTAGAGTTTTTAGCTTAGAGTCTTAGCTTAGAGCTTTAGTTAGAGTTCAAGTTTAGTTTAGTTATAGTTAAGGGTTTGGAGTTTTATCTTGGAGTCTTAGCTTAGAGCTTTTGTTGAAGTTCTGGTTTAGTTTTAGTTAAGAGTTTAGAGTTCTACCTTAGAGTCTTAGCTTAGAGTTTTACGTAGAGTTGGTTTAGTTTAGTCTTAGTTAAGGGTTTAGAGTTTTAGCTTAGAGTCTTAGCTTAGAGTTTTTGTTAGAGTTCTAGTTTAGTTTAATTTTAGTTAAGAGTTTAGAGTTATAGCTTAGATTCTCAGCTTAGAGTTTTTGTTAGAGTTCTAGTTTAGTTGAGTTTTAGTTAAGAGTTTAGAGTTTGACCATAGAGTCTTAGCTTAGAGTTCTAGTTAGAGTTGAAGTTTAGTTTAGTTATAGTTAAGAATTTAGAGTTTTAGCTTAGAGTCATAGCTTAGGGTTTTACTTAAAGTTGTAGTTTAGTTAAATTTTAGTTAAGAGTTTCGAGTTTTAGCTTAGAGTCTTACCTTAGAGTTTTTGTTAGAGTTCTAGTTTAGTTTAGTTTTAGTTAAGAGTTTAGAGTTTTACCTTAGAGTCTTAGCTCAGAGTTTTAGTTAGAGTTCTAGTTTAGTTTAGTTATAGTTAAGAATTTAGAGTTTTAGCTTAGAGTCATAGCTTAGAGTTTTAGTTAAAGTTATAGTTTAGTAAAGGTATAGTTAAAAGTTTAGAGTTTTACCTTAGAGTCATAGCTTAGAGTTTTAGTTAGAGTTCTAGTTTAGTTTAGTTTTAGTTAGGAGTTTAGAGTTTTAGCTTAGGGTCTTAGCTTATAGTTTGTGTTAGAGTTCTAGTTTAGTCTAGTTATAGTTAAGAGTCTCGAGTTTTTAGCTTAGAGTTTCTGTTAGAGTTCTAGTTTAGTTTACTTCTAGTTAAGAGTTTAGAGTTTTAGCTTAGAGTCTTAGCTTATAGTTTGTGTTAGAGTTCTAGTTTAGTTTAGTAATAGTTAAGAGTTTAGAGTTTTAGCTTAGAGTCTTAGCTTAGAGTTTTTGTTAGAGTTCTAGTTTAGTTTAGTTATAGTTAAGAGTTTGGTGTTTTACCTTAGAGACTTAGCTTAGAGTTCTAGTTTAGTTTAGTTTTAGTTAAGAGTTTAAAGTTTTAGATTAGAGTATTAGTTTAGAGTTTTTTGTTGAAGTTCTAGTTTAGTTTAGAGTTTTAGCTTAGACTTAGAGTTTTAATTAGAGTTCTAGTTTAGTTTAGTTTTATTTAATAGTTTAGAGTTTTAGCTTAGAGTATTAGCTTAGAGTTTTTGTTATAGTTCTAGTTTAATTTAGTTTTAGTTAAGAATTTAGAGTTTAAGCTTAGATTCTTAGCTTAGAGTTTTAGTTAGAGTTATAGTTTAGTTAAGTTTTAGTTAAGAGTTTAGAGTTTTACCATAGAGTCTTAGCTTAGAGTTCTAGTTAGAGTTGAAGTTTAGTTTAGTTATAGTTAAGAATTTAGAGTTTTAGTTAGAGTTCTAGTATAGTTTAGTTTTAGTTAAGAGTTTAGAATTATAGCTTAGAGTCTTAGCTTAGAGTTTTGTTAGAGTGCTAATTTAGTTTAGTTTTAGTTAAGAGTTTAGTGTTTTTAGCTTAGAGTCTTAGCTTAGAGTTTTTGTTGAAGCTCTAGTTTAGTTTAGTTTTAGTTAAGAGTTTATAGTTTTAGCTTAGAGTAATAGCTTAGAGTTTTTTTTAGAGTTTTAGTTTAGTTTTGTTTTAGTTAAGAGTTTAGTTTAGTTTTTGTTGAAGTTCTAGTTTAGTTTAGTTAAGAGTTTAGAGTTCTACCTTAGAGTCTTAGCTTAGAGTTTTACGTAGAGTTGGTTTAGTTTAGTCTTAGTTAAGGGTTTAGAGTTTTAGCTTGGAGTCTTAGCTTAGAGTTTTAGTTAGAGTTCTAGCTTAGTTTAGTTTTAGTTAAGAGCTTAGAGTTTTACCTTAAAGTCTTAGCTTAGAGTTTTATTTAGAGTTTTAGTTTAGTTTAGTTTTGGTTATGAGTTTTGAGTTTCACATTAAAGTCTTAGATTATAATTTTAGATAGGGTTGAAGTTTCGTATAGTTTAGTTATATTTAAGAGTTTATAGTTTTATCTTAGAGTATTATCTTATAGTTTTATTTATATTTAATTTTTAGTTTATTTTTAGTTAATATTTATATATTAGAGGTTTAGCCTAGAATCTTAGCTTAGAGATTTAGTTAGAGTTGAAGTTTAGTCTAAACTAGCATAACCACAAAATTACACAATATTGCATAGAAATACCAAAACCATAGGTTAGATTAGGTTAGGTTAAAGGTTATGTTTCTCCACGTTTAAGTTAGGTTATATTAGGTTAGCTTATCATGAGCGCTCATGATAAGCTAACCTAATCTAACCTAACTTAAACGTGGAGAAACTCTAAGATAAGACTCTAAGCTAAAACTCTAAACTCTTAACTAAAACTAAACTAAACTAAAACTCTAAGCTAAGTCTCTAAGGTTAAACACCAAACTGTTAACTATAACTAAACTAGAACTCTAACAAAAACTATAAGCTAAGACTCTAAGCTAAAACTCTATACTCTTAACTATTACTAAAATAAACTATAACTTTAACACAAACGATAAGCTAAGATTCTAATATAAAACAATAAACTCTTAACTATAAGTAAAATTAACTATAACGCTAATAGAAACTCTAGGATAATACTCTAAGCTAAAATCTATAGACTCTTAACTATAACTGAACTAAACTAGAACTCTAACACAAACTTTAAGCTAAGACTCTAAGCTAAAACTCTAAACTCTTAAGTAAAACTAAACTGAACCAGAACTCTAACTAAAACTCTAAGCTATGACTCTAAGGTAAAACTCTAAACTCTTTAGTATAACTATACTAAACTATAACTTTAACTAAAACTCTAAGCTATGACTCTAAGCTAAAACTCTAAACTCTTAACTATAACTAAACTAAACTAGAACTCTAACTAAAACTCTAAGCTAAGACTCTAAGGTAAAACTCTAAACTCTTAACTAAAACTAAACTAAACTAGAACTCTAACAAAAACTCTAAGGTTAGACTCTAAGCTAAAACTAGAAACTCTTAACTAAAACTTAACTAAACTACAACTTTAAGTAAAACTCTAAGCTATGACTCTAAGATAAAACTCTAAATTCTTAACTATAATTAAACTAAACTTCAACTCTAACTAAAACTCTAAGCTAAGACTCAAAGCTAAAACTCTAAACTCTTAACTAAAACTAAACTAAATTAGAACTCTTACCAAAACACTAAGCTAAAACTCTAAGCTAAAAACTCTAAACTCTTAACGAAAACTAAACTAAACTACAACTCTAACAAAAACTCTAAGCTAAGACTATAAGCTAAAAACTCTAAACTCTTAACTAAAACTAAATCAAACTATAACTCTAATTAAAACTCTAAGTCCAAGCTAAAACTCTAAACTAAACTATAACTTCAACAAAAAACTCAAAACTAAGACTCTAAGCTAAAAACTCTTAACAATTAACTAAAACTAAACTAAACTAGAACTCAAACAAAAACTCTAAGATAATACTCTAAACTAAAACTTTAAACTCTTAACTAAAACTAAACTAAACTAAGCTAAGTCTCTAAGGTAAAACACCAAACTCTTAACTATAACTAAACTAAACTTGAACTCTAACAAAAACTCTAAGCTAAGACTCTAAGCTAAAACTCTAAACTCTTAACTATTACTAAACTAAATTAGAACTCTAACACAAACTATATGCTAAGACTCTAAGCTAAAACTCTAAACTCTTAACTAGAAGTAAACTAAAGTAGAACTCTAACAGAAACTCTAAGCTAAGACTCTAAGCTAAAAACTCGAGACTCTTAACTATAACTAAACTAAACTAGAACTCTAACAAAAACTCTAAGCTATGACTCTAAGCCAAAACTCTAAATTCTTAACTATAACTAAACTAAACTAGAACTCTAACTACAACTCTAAGCTAAGACTCTAAGGTAAAACTCTAAACTCTTAACTGAAACTAAACTAAACTAGAACTCTAACAAAAACTCTAAGCTATGACTCTAAGCTAAAAATCTAAACTCTTAACTATAACTTAACTAAACTATAACTTTAACTAAAACTCTGAGCTATGACTCTAAGCTAAAACTCTAAATTCTTAACTGAAACTAAACTAAACTTCAACTCTAACTAAAACTCTAGGCTAAGACTCTAAGGTAAAACTCTAAACTCTTAATTAAAACTAAACTAAATTAGAACTCTAACAAGAAATCAAAGCTAAGACTCTAAGCTAAAACTCTAAGATCTGGACTAAAACTAAACTAAATATATAATATATTACTCTTATAAAAAACACCAAACGCTTAACTATAACTAAATTAAAATATAACACTAACAAAAACTCTAAGCTAATACTCTAAGTTAAAAACTCTAAACTCTTAACTATAACTAAACTAAACTTCAACTTTAACAAAAACTCTAAGCTAAGACTCTAAGCTAAAACTCTAAACTCTTAACTAAAACTAAACTAAACTAGAACTTCAACAAAACTGTAAGCTAAGACTCTAAGCTAAAAACTCTAAACTCTTAACTAAAACTAAATTGAACTAGAACTCTAACAAAAACTCTAAGCTTTCACAAAAACTCTCACAAAAGCTCTTAACTAAAACTTAACCAAACTAAAACTTTAAGTAAAATTCTAAGCTATGACTCTAAGCTAAAACTCTAAACTCTTAACTGTAACTAAACTAAACTAAACTAGAACTCTAACAAAAACTCTAAGCTAAGACTCTAAGCTAAAAACTCTAAACTTTTAACTAAAACTAAACCAAACTAAAACTCTAAGCTAAGTCTCTAAGGTAAAACTTCAAACTCTTACATATAACTAAACTAAAATAGAACTATAACAAAAACTCTAAGCTAATAATCTAAGCTAAAACTCTAAACTCTTAAATAAAACTAAACTAAACTAGAACTTAAACAAAAACTCTAAGCTAATACTCTAAGCTAAAAACTCTAAACTCTTAACTAAAACTAAACTAAACTAGAACTCTAACAAATCTCTAAGCTAAGACTCTAAGCTAAAATTTTAAACTCTTAACTAAACCTAAACTAAACTAGAACTCTAACAAAAACTCTAAGCTAAGACTCTAAGCTAAAACTATAAACTTTTAACTAAAACTAGAACTCTAACTAAAGCTCTAAGCTAAGTCTCTAAGGTAAAACTCTAAACTCTTAACTATATCTAAACTAAACTAGAGCTCTAATTAAAACTCTAAGTCCAAGCTAAAACTCTAAACTCTTAACTAAAACTAAACTAGAACTTCAACTCTAACTAAAAATCTAAGCTAAGACTCTAAGGTAAAAACTCGAAACTCTTAACTATTACTAAACTGAACTAGAACTCTAACAAAACTCTAAGCTAAGAATCTAAGCTAAAACTCTAAACTTTTAACTAAAACTAAAGTAAACTTCAACTCTAACTAAAACTATAAGATAAGACTCTAAGTTAAAACTCTAAACTTTTAACTAAAACTAAACTAAACTTCAACTCTAAGCTAAGTCTCTAAGGTAAAACTTCAAACTTTTAACGATAACTAAACTAAACTAGAACTATAACAAAAACTCTAAGCTATGACTCTAAGATAAAACTCTAAACTCTTAACTAAAACTAAAATAGAACTATAACAAACACTATAAGCTAAGACTCTAAGCTAAAACACTAAGCTCTTAACTAAAACTAAACTAAACTAGAAGTCTAACAAAAACTCTAAGCTAAGACTCTAAGGTAAAATTCTAAACTCTTAACTAAAACTAAAGTAAACTAGCACTTTAACAAAAACTCTAAGCTAAGACTCTAAGCTAAGACTCTAAACTTTTAACTAAAACTAGAACTCTAACTAAAGCTCTAAGCTAAGTCTCTAAGGTAAAACTCTAAACTCTTAACTATATCTAAACTAAACTAGAACTCTAATTAAAACTCTAAGCTAAGACTCTAAGCTAAAACTCTTAACTAAAACTAAACTAAACTAGAACTCTAACAAAAACTCTTAACTATAACTAAACTAAACTTCAACTCTAACTAAAAATCTAAGTTAAGACTCTAAGCTAAAAACTAAACTCTTAACTATTACTAAACTAAACTAGAACTCTAACTAAAACTCTAAGCTAAGACTCTAATCTAAAACTCTAAGCTCTTAACTAAAAACAAATTACAATTCAAATATGACAAAAAATCTAAGCTATGAATATAATGTAAATCTATAAACTTTTAACTAAAACTAAACTGAACTAAAACTCTAACTAACACTCTAAGCTAATACTCTAAACTCTACACTTAAAATAACCTACACTATAAATCTAACAATAACTCTAGGCTAAAACTAAACGAAACTTCAACTCTAAATGAAACTAAGCTATAACTCTAGTCTAAAACTCTATGTCAATGGGTTAAAGAAAAAACCTGGAAAATCATGGATAATTTCTAAGTTTATAAAATTCAGTCTGAAAAAATTTAGAAAAATTTCATAAGCAAGGGGAATGTAAGGCCTCGGTGGGGCTTTGGGGTTGCGGGGGGGGGGGCCGGGGGACCTTTGGGGGCCGGGGGCTTCCTTGGGGGTGGAGGTGGGGGTTGGGGTGCCCTTTGGGTTTGGGGTTGGGGGATCGGAGCCCTTTGGGGTTGGGGTAGGGACCTCACGACACTGTTCAAATGGAACTTGTGTATTATAATGACCACAGAGTTTCACCCTCAAATTCTCTTCTAAAACATCTTCTAAAATCATCTTTTAAAATGTCTCTAACTGTTTCGCCGAAATAATTCCCTAAAATGTCTAAAACGGTTTCGCCCAAATAATCCCCTAAAAGTAATTTCTGCGTGTTCCTATTGGTTTGGCATCCCTGCGCTGTCACATTTGAAATTTCTAGGATACCCTTTCCCGCGTTAATCTCTTCATCTCATAAATGTTCCTAGCTACACTATTAAGGTTTCGTTAGAATGTCAATTTATCTCTCCGACTTAAAGATCAGTGAAGCCGTATTTAAAATAGAATTTCTATCTCTTTAGACTCCCGCATAATTCCAAGATAACAAGTGATGTCATTTCTAATTCCTGACACCAAAGATCAATGAGGCCCTATTTAAAAGTAGAATGTTAATTTTTCTCTCTGACCTAAAGAGCGTTTATCCCTCAGACCTAAGATCAAAGAAGCCATACTTGTTTCTTTATTCCCCTTTTCATAAATCAATAATTCCGATAGCGATTATGTAAATCAAGTTCTCATAAATTCTCTCCCCTTTCGTGAATCAATAATTCCCCTCGATTATGTAAATCAATTTCATCGAAACCATAAACATCCATCAAAGTGAGAAAATTCCTGTTTTTCATTCTCACTGACAAAAACCCTAAGACAGACATAAATTGATGTTGACATCCATGAAAACATCAAATAAATTGACCAACACTCATAACCGTCCAAGAAACAACCATCAAAGCGAGAAAAATCCTGTTTTTTCATTCTCACTTACAAAAACCATAAAACAGACATAAACTGATGTTGATATCCATGAAAAACATCAAATAAATTGACCAACACTCATAACCGTCCAAGAAAACATCCATCAAAGTGAGAAAAATCTTGTTTTTTCAAGTGAGAAAACCCATAAAACATGCATAAATTATGTAAAAAAGTTGTAGGTGGCAGCACGGTGTTCTCGTGGGAGTCGGACCCCCCTCTCTACTCATATTAAACCAAAAACTAACATAAATACATTCCTATAATAATTCAAACCCAAAATGATAACAAATTACGGTACTGTTTCGCATAATGGTCCACAACGGATATAGAAAATCGAATGAATGCCGTGATGGAGACCCATAAGCGGGTAATTTTTATCTAAATTCATTAAAAAAAACTTTCCGAAAAATAAGTTTTTCAAAGAAAAGTAAAGGTAATTTTAAACTTAAGCTCAGCAGATACAAATACCTTTTAAAATTCAAACTCAAAACGACCAGAAATTACTATTAAAGAATAAATGAAATCCAAACGAACAGAAATTAAATAAACAATAAATGCAAACAAACATACAATAGATATTAATGTAAATTAATAAATAAATCTTAAAACGGGTAAAGCTGAAATTGAATATGCAAATCAAGCTTGAAACGAACAAAAATCACTGCAAACAAGAGTTTGGGTATTACCTCCTTCTCTCATTGTAAAAGTCTAAAACCTACTGCTTCATTGGCGCTTTACTGAAAACCAATTTTATGACAAATATTTTCTTTTGTACTTAATAATGAAAATACACGTTGAAATTATGGTAGAATTTTGAACTGCTGAGCTTTCAGCAATCAATATCGTTATACATCAAATATTCAGTTTAATCTATTAGCTCTTTTTAAAGTTGTTCAAGACGAATATAGTTTCACTACAAGCAAGTGTTTGGATACTGCCTCATTCCCTAACTGTAAATAAAAACCAAAAGCCTACTGCGTCATTGGCACTTAACTGAAAACCAATTATATTACAAATATATTCTTTTCCAGTTCTTACAGCACTAAAAATAAAAATACAAATACTGTGAAATTAATTCTTGAACTGATGGATCTTTCAACAGTTAATATCATTATACATCAAATATTCAATTTTATGGTGTTTATACTTTCCAAGACTGTTCAAGACGCATATAATTTTCAGCAAAGCGCCAATAACGCAGTAGGCTTTAGACTTCTGCAGTGAGAGAAGGAGGTGATAACCAAACTCTTGTTTGTGGTGATTTTTGTTCGTTTCAAGTTTGATATGCATATTCAATTTAAGTTTCACTCTTTTTAAGATTTATTTATTAATTTACATTAATATCTATTGTATGTTTGTTTGCATTGATTGTTTATTTAATTTCTGTTCGTTTTAAGTTTCATTTATACTTTCATATTCAATCTAAGCATTACTCGCTTTAAGATTTATTTATTCAAATATATTATTACTAGTTGTATGTTTTTGCTATGATTATTTATTTAATTTCTGTTCGTTTTGGGTTTCATTTATTCTTTAATAGTAATTTCTGGTCGTTTTGACTTTGAATTTTAAAAGGTATTTGTATCGTCTGAGCTTAAATTTAAAATGGCCTTTACTTTTCTTTGAAAAACTTATTTTTCGGAAAGTTTTTTTTTAAATTAATTTTGTTCGTTTTTTTATTGCAAAAAGTTTACAAGTTTGTAAAAATTCCTTATTTCAAAATCAAACTTAAAAATAAATCAAATATTCATCAAAGTATCAAAACTGGTATCAAAGTAACAATATCAAAGTGAAAAAATGGGTTTGTGTCAACCTTGGAGTTTTATTTATCTGATGTTTGAACTATTTTTAACACAATGAATATCTCAAAACTTTTATCAGATGGGTTTGGGGAAAAAGGGCGGGGGGGAGGGTAATTAACCTTCGGTCTCTTTTGACTCTTTAAAGTGAACTAGAACTTTCTATTTTCAATTAAGTGAGCCCTCTCTGAAGTTCATACGAGTATCCCTTCTATGTGAACCATATATGTCCCCAGAGTATAACTTAGAGTGCCTGTCCCTGGGCCCTGGGGGGTTGTGTTGATCCCAGAGTTTTAATTTCTGATGCTTGAACTATTTTTAATAAAATGGTCAGCTGAAATTTTTATCGGATGGGTTTATCCATCCTATAAACCCAAAGGCGTGGAGGGCGGGAGGGTCTAGTTGCCCCCCCGATCTTTTTTCACTCTGAGAAATGAACTACAACTTTTAATTTCCATTCAAATGAACCATCTCGGAAGTTTATACGAGCATCTCTTTCATAAGAACCAGATATGGCCCCAGGACAAAGCTTACAATGCCTGCCCCCGGGCCCTGGGGGTATGTGTTGACACTGGAGTTTTTTTTTTATCTGACCTTTGAATTATTTAGAAAAAAATAGCTCTCTCAAAGTTCCTATTGAATGGGCTTGAGAAAAATAGGACGTGGAGAGGGGGGCTAACTGCCCTCCGATCTCTCTTGACTCTTAAAAAGTGAACGAGAACTGTCAATTTCAAATCATATGAGCCCTCGCCGAAGTTTATACAAACATACCTTCCATAAGAAGCATATATGCTCCCTGAGCAATGCTTACAACACCGGCCCCGGGCACTGGGGGGGGGTGTCAACACAGGAGTTTTTGTTATATGATCTTTAAATTATTTTTAAAAAAATAGCTACCTCAAATTTTTTTATCAGATGTATTTGGGGAAAAAAGGCTTGAGGGGGCCAGTTGCCCTGCGATCACTTTTGACTCTTAACAAGAGCACTAGAACTCTAGATTTCCAATCCATTGAGCCCCCTTTGAAGTATATACGACGACCCCTTCTATATAAAGTGCCTATATGAGTGTGGGGGAGGCTAACTTCCCTCCAATCACTTTTGACTCTTAAAAAGTGAATTAAAACTTTCAATTTCCAATCAAATGAGCCCTCTATGAGGTTTATACGAGTATCTCTTCCCCAACAACCGTATATGCCCCCAGGGCATAACTTACAAAGCCTGCCCCCGGGCCCTGTGGGGCTTTGTCGACACCAGAGTTTATTATCTGATCTTTCAACTATTTTTAACAAAATAACTATCTCAAAAATTTTATCTGATGCATTTAGGGCGTGGAGGGGGGGGAGGGGGCTAGTTGCCCTCCTATCTATTTTGACTCTTAAAAATTTAACAAGAACTTTCAATTTCCAATAAAATGAGCCCTCTCCGAAGTTTATACGTGGATCCCTTCCATAAGAACAATATATACCCCCAGAGCATTACTCATAACACCTGCCTCCGGGCCCTGGGGGGTTGCGTCTACACAGGAATTTTTCTTATTTGACCTTTGAACTATTTCTAATGAAATGGCTATTATAAAAATTTTATCGGATGGGCTTGGGGAAAAAAGGGTGTGTGTGTTGGGGGGGGGGGGGTAGTTGCCCACGGAAAATGTGATCGGAGGGTTTCCACCTCACCCTATTTTTTCCCCAAATACAACCGATCTAAGTTTTGAGGCGGCCATTTTATTTAAAAAAGTTCAAAGGTTAAATAACTATACCATAGATAAATAACTATGGTTCACAGCTCTCAGCATCTGGTGCAAGGGCTGTAAGTTATACAAGTTGCCTTATGATAACATATAATTTTTTTTTTTTTTTATCAAGAAAAGATGGCATGTTTGATCCTATAAATAAAAAAAAAGCATGCAGCATTAAGGTCAAACCTTAGGGAAATGTCAAGAAGAATGCCAAATACAATCAAAAAGCATTTATTCCTTGACAAGGCTGTGCAAAGGAAATACCAGGAACATTTACATTGGCTGATGGTATCAGCCGTCATATTGTTTGGAAAATATTTAGGAGCATCTTCAACTAAATCTAGAGGTACAATGTGTATCCAGTTTTAAAAGACGTTGTATCTGCAATATGTCGAGAACAGCTAAGGGTATAAACCTGAGGATATGAAGTTAAAACTTTCAGGGCAAGTTGAAGGAATGTTAAAAAAAAGGCTGGAGTGCAACCAGTCCCCTTCCCATGTCCTTTTTAGTTGCAATCTCTTCAAGGACATCTGATCAAAATTCGTTATCTAGATTCACAAAGGTCAAATATTTTCAACATATTTGTTTTTTACTTAACGTCCAAAAGGTCTGATTCATCTGAAAAACAAAGTAATAAATCAGCTTTAATGGTGTGTGACATCGGATCTTCTTTTTCTTTTGTAAAAATAAAACAAAGCTTTTTCGTGAATACTTTTGACAGGCGTTTATATCATGAATGTAAGAAACAAACGATTTCAACGAGGTTGAACATGTAAAAATTCTAACTTGTGTTTTACCCAAAGATATTGCCTAATATTTTTAGAGAGCTGAAAATCTGAGTTCAGTGGTTCAGTTGCACGGTGGTTCAGTTACACGAGGGTTCAGTTGCACGGTGGTTCAGTTGCACGGTGGTTCAGTTACTCGGTGGTTCAGTTGCAAGGTGGTTCAGTTGCACGGTGGTTCAGTTGTACAGTAGGTTCGTTACACGGGGGTTCAGTTAAATGGGGGTTTAGTTACAGGGGTGTTTAGTTACAAGGGGAGTCAGTTAACTGGGGTTTAGTTGCACGGGGGTTTAGTTACACAAGGGTTTAGTTAAATGGGGTTCAGTTGCCCGGTGGTTCAGTTATACGAGGGTTCAGTTGCACGAGGGGTTCAGTTATACGGGGGTTCAGTTGCACGGTGGTTCAGTTACACTGTGGTTCATTTACACTGTGGTTCAGTTACAGGGGTTCAGTTGCTTGGGGTTCAGTCACATGGTTGTTCAGTTACACGCACACCCTTTTATACAGCGTATAACGTCACTGTAATACTATCATATATCTTATTTGCTCTTTAAGGGCATTTGAATGTGACGTCATTCACATAAAAACTATTATTTTTTTCAAAGTGAAGGTTCCAAAGCAGAGTCAGGCGAACAGTACACGGTCTTTCCGTGACCCACCAAAGTACTGCCCAGCCCCACCAGTGGAGCCTGCGCCCCATGTTCGGAATCACAGGGCTATTCAGAGCGTTCAGCCTAGAATGATTCAGCATAAATAGCAATTTCAAACCATACCATTATGTTATTTCATCAACACAACTTGTTTCATGTGAAAGGTAACTCCACCTTCCCCTGCATGCGCCTACTGCGATCAATTATAAAACTAAACTTCGAAAAAATAAATTCGATCGAAAGTTCCTTAGTTGAAGGAAACAATTTTTAACAAAATTATAAAATATAGTTCCTGTACCTTCATGGTGTCGCAAGGTTGTCTTTCGTTTACATAGTCATTCTTGGGAGATTCAATGAGCAGGGCATATTTTCCTTTGCTCTGTTTGACCCTCCGGATTCCTTCATCATAAGTCTTCACAAAAACATGCTTGCGTGAAGACATGAATTCCCACATCTTGCTATAAGTAGGAATTTTCGAAAACTGAAAGATTGAAAAAATTATTCCTACTCGATAATAGGCAATCATCTCCATCTAGTTGTCTTGCCCAAGCGACGTTTAGGTTTTGTCCAGTTTTTCTTTTTATAGCACCAATTTCAATCTCTGGCGAGAAAATGGTAAGACTCTAACTTCCTTAGTTTTTGCCGAAAGTGTGGAACTCAGGAAGGATTGATGAATGAAACGTTAAGTTTTGGAAAAATGCCAATTATTCTTGCCTGGGCCTAAAAAGAACAGTTTTATTTGTTCTTGAGTTAGAACGTTCAATGTGAGAATTAACGGTGGAAGGTTATAGTTTAATTTCAGGGAAGTTTATCTGAAATTGTTCTTCGAAGCTTTTTTCGGGGCACGTTTCAGCTGTCGAGTTGAATGCTCCTTTTAAACGGGTAAGCAAGCTAGTGTCAGTTTTAAATTGAAGTTTTATTGAAATATAAAAGTACATAAGATGTAAAATAACTTCCCAGCCTCATTAGCAAAATATTTTCTTAGAATAACATATAGAAAATTTGATAGATCGAAAAAAGGAGTATTTTCACGCGCTTCCGAAAGAGCTGCCATCTACTTTCAGTTTGCCATTTCTATTAGTGATTTTGGTTGAGTTTGTTATTCCATTTTCTATATTTGGGACTGAATTAGAGGATCAGTATAATTATATGTGCCTTCCAAGCCTTAGTAGCTCTCTCATTTCTAAATCAACTAGAAGTTTCTTTTCCTCCATTTCGTGTTAGTGATATAAAGTTGGCCCATGGCAAAGAAAATCAACTTTAAAACTCAAAGAAGTACATTTTTATTTTTATAATGGTCAAAACTCCGTGAAGAGCTGATTATTGTAATACGTAAGTTTTTAAATCTTTCATTCCATCATCCATCCTTCCTGGCCCTTCCACCCCAGCCTCTTGGCTGAAAGATAAGCCCCTCTCCTAATTTTGAGGCCTCTTGCCCGTTTGAGCCAGAATATGAAAGAGTTTTAGTCCAGATGATTGAAGAGCCAAAGCAGGCTAGTGGCCTCTCCCCCACCCCTACCCTTCCTAAAACTAAATTTTTAGAGGAAAGTTAGGCCTCTTGCACTTTTTTTAAAAAGTGGAATCACACAAGCATTTCAAACTAAATGAATAAAGGACCTAGATATGCCTGTTGCCTCTCTAGCCTTCTTCCCAGCCCTCCACACCTCACCATTGAAATTTTATTAAAGACTTTCAAACTTTCATCAATTACATGCAGTACCTTGTTCGAACCAGAATCCGAATTTTCTTCAAACATTTTTGATGTTTGGTGCCACCTGGATATTATGCACTATTTCACAGGAAGCGTCACCTAGGTGTTACGTACCACTTCCTAAAAAGTTACACCTCAATCGGAGCCAAAAGTATTACATCTTTTACTCCCTCCTTTGGACACTTTTTCCCAACCAGGGAGCTAAAAAGTACAATCCAAGTCTATTAATAAACCGCAGAAGTTATTCACCCAAGTTTCAAATCAGCGATCCCGTCATTCCAGTCTAGCCCATCCATGAGCCCATCTGCTTAGCACATCCGGAAGAGTAAGAAAATATTTTTCTTAGTTAATTAGAACAAATTACTTTAGTTGTTAGTAGTGTGTACGCTTTTACAATGCTCAAATGGAAAAAAAAACAATCTACCTTCCTTAATCCCTCTACTCATATTTTCAGTTTCAATTTTTAACCTAACATACATTGAAAGTTTCAGCTCGATAGCTCATTTAGGACTTAAAAGATTGACAATTAATATATTTTCTCCTTCTGATCTGGACCGGTCGACAAATTTCCAGGTTTGGTAACTATTTTGATCAGGGGCCAAACAAAATTATTCAAAATCAAATAACTCCTTACAAGAGCAACGAAAGCTTTGACTAAGAAGACAACTGTCAAACCTTTATCCCAAAATAATCATAAACATGTCAAATATAAATTTTAGTCTAAACACCCGGATCACACCAAAAGCTTACTAGGAGAATTGCCTGCCTCTGGAAAAGTCTTTTTAACCCGGAGCCCTTATCCTGCTGAGGCGTGCAAGCAGCGACTGTGATGCGTAAGAAGGTGAACCTGGTTAAAACTGTGGCCTAACTGTCTGTGTTATTTATTTATAAAATTCTCTACCATGAGTTCAAACAATTATGATTTTAAGCAGCGATTCATAAGTTGTCCTGGGGGGGGGGAGGTGAAGCATTAGTCGTTAATTTAAGTGATAGAGACTATATAAGAAAGACTGTTGAATTTAAAGTATAAAATGTTACTGCAGATAATATAGAAGAAATTAATGTGGACAAGAAATTGTATATTAAATATACATATTTTTGGAACTGTTTTAAGTCTCTGTGACCATTCTATGACTAATACCCAGGAATTTGTAGCGTAATTCAAGTTAAAACTGATCTTTGTGATCTTTTACTACATTTCTCTTTCACTTTAATAAGGAAATTCGTCCCTGTTTGATCTATACTAAATCAAATCATTTCATGCATCAAGCATAATCACTTTCTCAAAAGGATCTCTTCTTGATAAATGTCACCCAAGAGTTCTATAGAAATCAACCAAAGAAACCCATATCTTTAATGACTCGTTTCTTTAGAAAGAACTCCCTTGTCTCTTTATTGGAAGATTAATGTCTGATGAAATCATTGTTTCTTAGATGATACTGGCTTTGATCTTTCGGTATCAATTATTTAGACTTGCTTTATGGATATTCAGTGGCTACCAATCATGTTTTAGTAATATATATTTTCTTATGAAAAATTAAAATTTTTTGTCGTGGTGCTACATAATGTCGTACAAAATTTCTTATATAAATTTGGGGCAATATTTTGATATTCGCTGGCGTACTTCCTGAAGCCAAACATGAAATGAGACCTGAAAAATCTATTTCACCATTTGCAAGCCACACTTTTACTTTATATATTCAAAACACAGAACATATTATCATAAAATATGATATATTCATGATAAATGATATATATATATATATATATATATATATATATATATATATATATATATATATATATATATATATATATATATATATATATATATATATATATATATATATATATATATATATATATATATATATATATATATATATATATATATATGTATATATACTTATATATCTATATATATATTTGAATATTTAAAGCTAATTTATCAAGGATGCTTGAAAGATAAAAAATCTTCAAATTGTGGCTTTATTGTGATGATTTTTATAATATTGTTATTATTAGTTATAATATTATTATTATTAGATATTATATTGTTATTATTATTACTAATATATTTTGATTAATATAAACATAATGTTGCAAGATAATGCTCAATTTCAAAACTTTTAGCTGTATACTTGTATTAATATTAATTATACAATCATTGCTATTATTGATCTAATTCTTGTCACTATTGTTTTCATATTGCACACAAAAGTACAACAGTAAGAGAGAATCATGGCCGAAATAAGGATTTTCTCGTGTTTTTTTTTACACAAGAATTTTTTTCTGGGTGGGGGGGGGTACACAAAAAAAATCAAAACGCATAAAAAATGTGTTTATATCCATTTTTGTTACATTTTTACGACTCAGACAAACATTTCAGGGGGGTCAAATCCCCTAATCCCTGTCTGGATACGGCCTTGAAGTGAATGTATTTAAAATTGTTGACTTACCTTAAAGAAGTCTCTTGTAGAGCCTGCTTGAAGCGTACCATATTCCACCTCTGTTTGCTTTGCCAAATCATCAGCTGAATTAATAGGAGTAACCATTCTTTCAACTGTTAGAAATGCAGCAAGATTGGCAGTGTATGAAGATATTAGAATCAGGGTGAAAAACCACCATACAGCACCAACAATTCTTCCCGATACAGATCTGTTTATAATAAGTAATTTGAATTATTAATTTTAAAGAAAATATAAGTACACTTGAAAACATATATAAGATACTACATAAAAGTAACATTAGTCTATCTATTGTGTCTGAGACTACACAACTCTCACCCGAGCTTGAATAGATTAAATAAAAAAAAACAAGTTTTTTTTTAACTGAAAGTACGGAGCAACACTAAAACTTAGAACGAACAGAAAATATTACATCAATGAGGGGGGTCGCCCTATCCTCAATACCTCGCTCTTTACGCTAAAGATCTTTTTGTTCCAGTTATTTAATAATGACTCCTTAATCACAAAGTCTGTTTAATTAGTATAATCAGCTCTTTTACAAGTTCTAAAAAAAAAAAAAAATAATAATAACAAGAGTATCGAAAAAGCATAAAAAAAAGAGTTCGTTAAGAGGTATTGGAGGTGCTAAGAATTTGACTGAGGGTTGGTATAAAGCTGTCTAAATATGTTTTTTTTTAGTCCTTAAAGGTTCTAGAATGGGGGTGGGATTCTTCCCTCTCTTGGGAGAGGTTTCCGTTCAGGATTATGGGGAGGCGGAAAAAGGTTTTCAGTTCGAATGTTGGTTCTCGCATTACCGCCAAAACGGAGGCTCAGATCGAGTCGTCTTTGCTATCAAGACTCTGTCTCTTAGAGTTTTGGTTACTATTGAGCCGCATCGCTCCTTACTTACAGTTCGTTACCACATTCTGTTTGATAGATTAGGCCGAGCTTAGGTTAGGCTGAGTCGTTTTTTGCTTATAGTTCGTTACAATGAAGTGTTTGATTTGAAATAGATTAAATTTAAAAAAATCAGCTGAAAGCAGGGAGCAACATTAAAATTTAACACGGACAAAAATTATTCCGTACATGAGGGGGATTTCCCCTCCTCAATACCACGCTCTTTACGCTACAGTTTCATAGAACTTTTAAAAAATCTTCTTATTCTAATTAAACGGCCCTTGTGTTTCAGGAGTGGTTCTTAAGAATTGAGACAAAAAGTCAAACTTTAGCGAAAAGAGCAAGTACTGAGGAGGTGGAAACCTCCCTCATATACGGAATAATTTGTGTTCGTTTTATATTTTAATATTTCTCCCTACTTTCAGTTGAGAAAACTAATCGCAAGTCGAATCAATCTTGAAGGTCACACAAAAAAAAATAAATAAAAAAAATCAGAGAAATGGACTGATTATCTTGATTATGTGAAAGTTACGTTTATATTTGTCAATAAATCTAATGAACTTGAAATTGAGCGTATTTTTTTTTTTATTTCCGTCAACTTTATATGGAAAAGATGGTCATAGAAACTGAGTCAAGGGCTCATTCGATTGCATATTGAAATATTTAGTCACCTTTTTAATGGCAAAAAATGTTTTGCAATTAATATTGACAGCCCTCCCGTCCCATTTTTTTCTATCCACTCCCCCCTTAATCCCCATGATATCGATTTAAACTTTCTAGGTGATCATTTCGTTCAAAATAGCCAGAAGCTTCGATAAATATGACTCTGAAGTAAAGATGACGCCTTCAGTCCCTGGAACAAGGGACCTTTGTTACGCAAATATCAATTGTTTGCACAAAGGTTTACTTGTTTGGAAAATGGGGCGTGGTTGATCTTGGGAATCCGACTTAGCTAAGAAATCTCATGGATCACTGTACCCTAGGCTGAGAGCAATACGTTTTTCCACGAATGGAAGGGGTGTTAGGGGTCCTGAACTGGGTAAAAATGCCTTTTGCTCCTGATAATTTTGAAACTTACAGCTGCAAGTCTTCGGCTTAAGAGGAACCTAATGCACAATTTTCCTAAGGGAGGAGGGCAAGGAGTCACATAAAGAGAAAAAATGGGACTTTTTTCAGGACAATTTGAAAATTAAAACTGCCAGTCCTTGGGCCGAAAGGACTTTAAGGTGCTAGGTGGTCCTAACTGGTCCCACAAAATGGGGCATAAAATTAATTCCTTGAACTATGGTAATCCAAATGTTAGAGAAAAAATTAATTCTCCGTAAATGGGGTCCAAAAAAGGGCAAACATCCATTTTAGTTGGGATGTGCTTCCCCCTTCCCCGTATATGGGGTAAGAAATAGCCCGAAAAAATTCTTTTCCCAATTGACTTGAAACTATAAGAAACTTTGCCAAGGCCAACCAAGGGGACCAAATATTTTGTTGAGAAATAAGAAAGTACTAGGGGGTCTAGAAAAAGGATAGAAAAACTATTTATCCTAGGCTAGTTTGAAGTTTAAAGCGGTAGGTCCCTGGACCAAAGGGAAAAGTAGTAAATATAAAACCAAACAAAGAAAAATGAAATAAAAATTCATTTCAGGGTGCAGTCCTAAAAAAAAACGGTGTCCAAAAAGTGTCAATTTTTTCTATGGACTCAAAACCTTGTAGTTTTGTTCCTCTTAACCCAAACCGTGAGTTAAGAGCCAAAGAGGACTCCAATTCACAAAAAAGAGAAAACATTTGGCTCGCCATAAAAAGCCCCCAGAAATTGCTTTCCCTCGAAAGGCTTTAAGCTTACATCTCTAAAGTTCTGCGGCAAGGGAACCTTTATGCACAAAGGATAGGCATGGGGCACCCAATAGTGGGATCAGGATTTTTCTTCATTTATTTAAACTATTATCTGAAAACACGTCGGTCAAAAAGACTCAAATTATAGCCAACGCTTTACCGTTGCCTCAGGTTTTAATGTATTATTATTATTATTATTATTATTATTATTATTATTATTATTATTATTATTATTATTATTATTATTATTATTATTATTTATTACTTTTCCTCAAAGCAACTTTATTCGGAAGAGGTTGTCATAAAAACTTGCAAAGGGAAGTATTCGATTGAAAATTGAAAGTTCTAGTGCCCTTTCTCTGTCAAAAGTAATTGGAGAGTAACCAGCCCCCACCGCGGTCTCGTTTTAGCATTCTTCTCCCCATAAACATCCAATCAAAACTTTGAATTGACTATTTTGTTCAAAATGCCTCCAGAGATAGTATAAACCCCCAAGACCCCTGGGGCAATCGCTCTAGGTTATGGAGATTGCCCTTTATTTATATATAAGTTTTGTTATTGGGAAAAAGGGGCATGTTTGATCTCGGGTTTCCAAAAGGGTTTAGTGCATTAAGGTGAAACTTTCTGAAAATGTAGAGGGGTTGTCGAACAAAATAAAACACACTGTATACAAGATGGTTTAAAAAAAGGCATATCCAAAATATCTAAAGAGCGTCTGAGGCTATTAGGTTGAAACTCCCAGCGTGTGTTGAGGGGGTGGAAGAGTGATCGGAGGACAACCAGCCCTCCTTGCTTTTTCTAGATGCTTTCTTCAACACTGATAGAAATTTTGGTAAGTCATTTTGGTCAAAATAATCAGAAGATCTAAATATTATGCTTCTGGGAATGTCCCGGCATCACTACAGCCCCGGAGCAAGGATTGCAAATTTTACAACTTGCCAATTATTTTATATGTATGACTTGTCATTGGGAAGGAGGGGGGGGGGGTTGACCCTGGATATGTCCGAAAAGGGTAAAGATATCGAGGTGACATCTGGGGAACGTTGGGGAGTATATTGAAGTAAATCAAATGACATATTCATGCAGGTTGTCAAAAGGGCTTATCTGCAAATTCTTAAGGAACGGGTAGGGGTATTAAATGGAAATTTTCATGGTTACTACTACTGCTAGTACTACTTTGACTGCAATTACAACTGCAATGGTGACTAAGATAACTTGCTGTGACGAGTACTTACGATTTCAACCACGAACAGTTGCAACTGCGACAACTTGTGACAGCAACAACTCACGCTGTGAGCTCTACTACTTGCGAATGTGACTACTTTTAATTGCGACTACTTTCATAGAATGTTGAGGAGAATATTAAACAAAATCAAAACACACTATAAGCATGCTGGCTGATAAAAGGGCACATCGACAATATTCAAACAGTGGGTGAGGGTATTAACTTTTAGCTATCAGGACCAGGTGAAGGGGATGTTGGAAAATGATTGGATGGCAGCCAATGCCCCATTGCTTGATTCAGATGTCCTGTCCCCAACACTGATCAAATTTCTGAATAAAAGATTATAGTCAAAACAACCAGAAGGTCTAATAACAACGGTTCTGGTCATAGCATGACCAAGACCCCCCCCCCCCCCATCCAGAAAAAAACGAGGCAAGAGTTGTAAATTATACAATTTGCCGAATGTTTACCACCAGGATTTTTTCTTAGGAAAGGGTAGTTTTTTACCTTGCGTGGGTTCGAATAGGCTAAGAATATTAAGATGAAAGTCCAGGGAAAGTTGAGGGGAATGCTGAGCTAAATAAAATTACATTATATGCATTCTGGCTATTAAAAGGCCGCATCTGCATTATCTTTGGAACCGCTAAGGGTATTAGCTTGGAACTTTCAGGGTTACTACAAAAATACTACTACTACTACTACTTCTTCTGTGACTGCAACTAGTTGTAACTGCACATGTGACAACTTGTGGTTGTTACTGCGATTAATTGCAGCTGCGACTACTTTTACTTGTGACTTCTTTCAGGAAATGTTGTGGGGACGCAAAACAAACTAAGCACGTGCTGATTGTCAAAAGGGCATATAAAAAATATCTAAGGAATGACTGAGGTTTATAAGTTAAAACTTTCAGGGTATGTTGAAGGAAATGTAAGAAAGTATTTGGAGAACAAAGGGCCATATCGTCCTTTTTAGATGCCCCCTTTCAACACTGATCAAAATTCTGCAATAGCTGAAATGTTGAAAGTAGTCGAAAAATTAATATCTATGCCTTCGGTGATGGTCTTTTTTCCACAGCCCACTGGAAAAAGGCTGTAAAATATACAACTTACCCATGGTTTACATACAGGATTTATCATTGGCAAAGGGCAGAATGTTTGATCATGGGTGTGTCCAACAAGGCTAAAGATATTAAGGTGAAACTTACAGGGATGTTGACAGGTATTTTGAATCAAAAGACACTATTTACATCCAGTTTATCAAAAGAATGTATCTGTAATATCGTAGGAAGAGCCAAGGAAATTAACTTGAAATTTTCATGGCCACTTTTACTACTACTGCTGTGAATCCAACTACGGCAGTGGCTACTTGTGACTGCGCCTATTTATGACAGCAACTATGACTATTTCTGACTACTTGCAAGTGTGAATACTTGCAACTTCGACTATGACAGTAGAAAGGACCCTAGTACTCCCACGATTACACCCATATTTGGGCATAGAGTCCCTAGGGAGAACACCTGTGCTTTCAGTCCCAATCCCACACCAAATATGGGCATGGAATCCCCAGGGAGAATGATTGCATAATCGATTGGGAACTAAATTTCCAAGGTCGATTTATTTGTTGTTGTTGTTTGACCAAGTGCACGCTCGGGGCGAATGTTGAGATCCAGGAATAGGAAACAGGATCACGTGTTTCCTCCTTAACCAATCAGAGGGCTGGTTACATATTAGCGGGAGTTTCTTGGATGTCAACAAGAGTTCACATCAACAATTGCTGGATTATTGAGTCTAACGGGGACAGGGTCAATAACACCTCTTCCAAGGTCGATTTATTTGTTGCTGTTGTTCCTCCAAGTGTACGCTAGGGGCGAATGTTAAGATCCAGGAATAGGAAACAGGATCACGTGTTTAGAGATGAAGAGATTAACGCGGGAAAGGGTTTCCTAGTAATTTGAAATGTGACAGCGAAGGGATGCCAAAAACAAAAGGAACACGCTGAAATTACGTTTATGGGTTATTTGGGCGAAACCGTTTTAGACATTTTAGGGAATTATTTCGGCAAAACAGTTAGACACATTTTAAAAGATGATTTTAGAAGAGGTTTTAGAAGAGGATTTGAGGGTGAAACTCTGTGGTCGTTATAATACAAAAGTTCGATTTGAACAGTGTCTTGAGGTCCTCTACCCCAACCCCCAAGGGTTCCGATCCCCCGAACCCAAACCCGCAGGAACCCCCCGGTGCCCCAACGTCCCCCGGGCTCCCCAATGGCCCCCCCGCCCCCCAAGGGCCCCCTCGACCCCCAAAGGCCCCTGAGCCCCCATTTTTTAATACTTTTTTAAGGCTTTATTATATCTTTTCAGATTAACCTAACCTAACCTGTACTGTAGAAAATGTGACCCTGACTTTGCAGTCAATCAAGATCAACATACAGTGAATTCAAATGATTTACCAGCATTAGTGGTTCACGACAGTTGATATAGCACATGTGAATAGACCCCAATGTGCTTTAAGTGCATTAGTGAAGCATATCGAAGACAATTAACAGTATCTTTAATTGTATATGCCTAGTATTATTGTTGTAATTATTCAAAACAATTTTTTCGAAATCAAAATTGTTCCCTCTCTTTTGTTGTTAGAATGCTAGGTCAACGATTCTTGGTCAGTCTTTCGTCTCCCTTACTGTCGAGAGACGCTATTTCAAAACCTTGGCATAGTAATTATCAAATGTGTCAAAATCATTCGCACACCCTTCGTCTTAATTAACAATACACGTTTTTTATGAACAAGAGGGGTGACTGTCTGGAAAGAGCTTTTCTCTGCAAAATTGTCGCATACTAGATTTTATGGGAGCGAAACATTTTCATATGATTTAATCACATTTTAGGGTTGGAAATTGCATGTAAGAATGGGACTCTAACAGGAGCATGTGGGTGCACAATAAAAACATTTATTCATGGCTAATTCTAGTTTGTCTTGAGGATCTAAATACTTGCACCTGAGAAAGCTATTTTATCCTAGCCCTAGACGAATAATGCTAGTTTTTTACAGCTTTGAACACACCTTAGCTTATTTTGCTTTAAATGCTCTGCATCTCTAGGCACTTATCAATATCATATATTTTCTCTAAATGGTAAAAATAGGAAAATTTATCCTTAATTTTTATGGTAAAATAGATAAAAATAGGACCATTTGTTCTTGCATTTTTCCTTAAGAGTGCACAGTTTTTTTTAAGAAATTCACCTAATTCTCCAAAAATTCTAGTTTTAGGTACTTTTCTTATCATTATGAAAGGGCTTAGGTTGGGGGAAACGAGACCTATTATTCTCTGCCTATTAAACTCGGATTTATTCTTTTTCTATTATATTTAAAGCATTTCTAGCCTTACTATAGCTTATTATAGGGAGAATAAATTATTTAATTTTATACCTTTCTTTTAAAAAGTTTCTTTTATTGTTGCGAGGCGTGAAAACTAAGGTTTTTAAGTTTGATATAGAAGGGTAGGATGCAATGACTTAAATTCAGGGGAGTTACTAAAATTAAACTCAATTAATCTGGAAAAATATTTGATTATAGGGACAATCCCACCAACAGGAAAGAACTCATGCATCTTTTACCCCATTTATCATTACATGGTCCTCATTTAGGGACCCCTCCATGGTAAAAATAGGAACATTTATCCTTAATTTTTTTGATAAAATAGGTAAAAATAGGACCATTTATTCTTGCATTTTTCCTTAAGAGTGCACAGTTTTTTTAAGAAATCCACCTAATTCTCGGAAAATTCTAGTTTTAGGTACTTTTCTTATCGTTATGAAAGGGCTTAGGTTGGGGGAAACGAGACCTATTATTCTCTGCCTATTAAACTCGGATTTATTCTTTTTCTATTATATTTAAAATATTTCTAGCCATACTATAGCTTATTATAGGGAGAATAAATTATTTAATTCTATACCTTTCTTTGAAAAAAGTTTCTTTTATTGTTGCGAGTTGTGAAAACTAAGGTTTCTAAGTTTGATATAGAAGGGTAGAATGCAATGACATAAGTTTTGATTACAGGAGCAATCCCACCTATAAGAAAGAATTTATGCATCTTTTTCCTCCTCTATCGTTGCATGCTCCTCATTTAGGGACCCCTCCATTAAGGTGGGTAATTTTTTGGGATCTATACTAAATTTTGTCTTCTTTTTAGGAGTTTCCAACTCTTCCCCCACCACCCAAGAGAGCAAGAACCAGTGATAAAACTCCTTTGAGGGCATCAGTTGTCCAGTATGGGCGTTGGCCAAGACCTTCAGCCCCTTCCATTAATATTCTGGCGCTGCCTGCACATACCACAGCCCAATCAGTGCACGAACATAGCGACGATGTTACCTAACCTAACCTCAAAAACTGAACTAGGACTTTCAATTTGAACTAGCAAGTTTTCTACCAAAGATACCAAATTTTTTCTTAGAAGTAACATTTTTTTACTGTGATAACAACTTTTCTGTCAGAAGTAGCAAGTTCTGCTTAACACTAACAAACCTTCTCATCAAAGTAGCGACATTTTACCTTAATACTAACATACTTTTACTGAACACACACAAATTTCTCTTAGAAATAATATTTTTCATCAGTGATAACACTTTTTCTATTCGAACTAGCAAGTTTTCTACCAAAGATACCAAATTTTTTCTTAGAAGTAACATTTGTTTGACTGTGATAACAACTTTTCTGACAGAAGTAGCAAGTTCTGCTTAACACTAACAAACCTTCTCATCAAATTAACGACATTTTACCTTAATACTAACATACTTTTAATGAACACACACAAATTTCTCTTAGAAATAATATTTTTTCATCAGTGATAATACTTTCTCGGTTCGAACTAGCAAGTTTTCTACCAAAGATATCTAATATTTTCTTAGAAGTAACATTTTTTTATTGTGATAACAGCTTTTCTGTCAGAAGTAGCAAGTTCTGCTTAACACTAACAAAACCTTCTCATCAAAGTAACGACATTTTACCTTAATACTAACATACTTTTACTGAACACACACAAGTTTCTCTTAGAAATAATATTTTTCATCAGTGATAACACTTTCTTGGTTCGAACTAGGAAATTTTCTACCAAAGATACCAAATTTTTTCTTAGAAGTAACATTTTTTTACTGTGATAACAACTTTTCTGTCAGAAATAGCAAGTTTTGCTTAACACCAACAAACCTTCTCATCAAAGTAACGAAATTTTACCTTAAAACTAACATAATTTTACTGAAAAGACACAAATTTCTCTTATAAATAATATTTTTCATCAGTGATAACACTTTTTCTGGTCGAACTAGCAAGTTTTCTACCAAAGATACAAAGTTTTTCTTAGAAGTAACAATTTTTGACAGTGATAAGAACTTTTCTGCCAGAATTAGCTAGTTCTTCTTAACACAAAAAACCTCTCATCAAAGTAACAACATTTTTCCTTAATAATAACATCCTTTTACTGAAAACACACAAATTTCTCTTAAAAATAATATTTTTCATCAGGGATAACCCTTTTTTTGTTCGAACTAGCAAGTTTTCTACCAAAGATACCAAATTTTCCACTTCAGTTCAGATTTTTCTCAAAGAGATGAAAAAATTGAAATTAATGTTCCAAATTTTTCATAGAAGATAGAAAAGTTCAAGTTCACTTCTGAATTTTACCAAAGAGCACAATTCAATTCTAATTTCTCCAGAGAAAATGCAAATCTTCCATTTCAGTTTTAAGTTCACCAAGACATAAAGAAATTTAAAGTTCTGTTCTAAATTTTTCCGTAGTAGATAGAAAAAGCTATACCATAGTTGCGAATATTTGCTATGAAGATAAAAAGTTATACTTCAATTTTAAATTTTCTCAATGAAGTGAAGAAAAGTTCAACTTCGATTCTGAATTTTCTCAATGAAAAGAAATAAGTTATTGATCAGTTCTATTTTTCCAAAATAATATAAAAATTTTCCACTTCAATTCGGATCTTTCTCAAAGAGATGAAAAAATTTAAAATAATGTTCCAAATTTTTCTTAGAAGATAGAAAAGTTCAAGTTCTCTTCTGAATTTTACCAAAGAACACAATTCAATTCTAATTTCTTCAGAGAAAATAAAAAGCTTCCACTTCAGTTTTAAGTTCACCAAGACATAAGAAATTTAAAAATCAGTTCTAAATTTTTCCGTAGAAGATAGAAAAAGTTATACTATGATTGTGATTATTTTCCATGAAGATAAAAAGTTTCACTTTAATTCTAAATTTTCTTAAATTCAGTTCCGACTTTTCACAAACAGATGAAAAATTTCTCTTCTGAATTTTACCAATGAACACACTTCAATTCTAATTTCTCCAGAGAAGATAAAAATCTTCCACTTCAGTTCTCTATTTCACAAACACATAAAGAAATTTAAAGTTCAATTCTAAATTTTTCGGTGGAAGATAGAAAAAGTAATACCATACTTGTGAATATTTTCACGGAAGATAAAAAGTTCTAGTTCAATTTTTAATTTTCTCAACAAAGTTAAGAAAAGTTCATGTTCTTTTCTGAATTTTCTCTATGAAAAAGAAATAAGTGACTGATCATTTCCATTTTTCCAAATAATATAAAAATTTTCCATTTCAGTGAACATCTTACTCTCAGAGATAAAAAATTTTAAATGATCTTCCTAATTTTTCACAGATTATAAAAAATTTTGTGGTATCTTCGGACTTTTACCGAAGAACATAATCAACATCCAAATTCAAAATTAAAAATAAAAATCTTCCACTCAACTTCTTTATTTAGCAAGGACAAAAATAAATTCAAACTTAAATTCTAAAATTTTTCGATGGAAGATAGAAAAAGTAATACCATACTTGTGAATATTTTCCCGGAAGATAAAAAGTTCTAGTTCAATTTAAAATTTTCTCAACGAAGTGAAGAAAAGTTCAAGTTCTCTTCTGAATTTTACCAAAGAACACAATTCAATTCTAATTTCACCAGAAAAAAAAATCTTCCACTTCAATTCTCTATTTCAGAAAGACGTAAAGAAATTTAAAGTTCAATTCTAAATTTTTCGGTGGAAGATAGAAAAAGTAATACCATACTTGTGAATATTTTCCCGGAAGATAAAAAGTTCTAGTTCAATTTAAAATTTTCTCAATGAAGTTAAGAAAAGTTCAAGTTCTCTTCTGAATTTTACCAAAGAACACACTTCAATTCTAATTTCTCCAGAGAAAATAAAAATCTTCCACTTCAGTTTTAAGTTCCCCAAAGAAATAAAGAAATTTAAAGTTCTATTCTAAATTTTTAGACGGAAGATAGAAAAAGTAATACTATGATTGTGATTATTTTCCATGAAGATCGAAAGTTTCACTTTATTTATAATTTTTCTTAAATTCAGTTCTGATTTTTCTCAAAGAGATGAAAAATTTAAAGTTCTGTTCCAAATTTTTCATAGAAGATAGAAAAAGTTATACATTGATTGTGAATATTCGACATGAAGATAAGGAACTCTACTTTAATTCTGAGTTTTCTCGAAGAAGTGCAATATGTTCAAGTTCTCTTATGAATTTTCTTAACGAAGAGAAAAAAGTTAGCTCAATTCTGAATTCTACCAATGAAAATGAAAAAACCTTCCACTTCATTTCTTTGGGGAACTTAAAACTGAATTGGAAGATTTTTATTTTCTCTGGAGAAATTAGAATTGAAGTGTGTTCTTTGGTAAAGTTCAGAAGAGAACTTGAACTTTTCTTCACTTTGTTGAGAAAATTTTAAATTGAACTACATCTTTTTATCTTCCGGGAAAATATTCACAAGTATGGTATTAATTTTTCTATCTTCCACCGAAAAATTTAGAATTGAACTTTAAGTTTCTTTATGTCTTTGTGAAATAAAGAACTGAAGTGGAAGATTTTTTTTTTCTCTGGTGAAATTAGAATTGAATTGTGTTCTTTGGTAAAATTCAGAAGAGAACTTGAACTTTTCTTCACTTCATTGAGAAAATTTTAAATTGAACTAGAACTTTTTATCTTCCGGGAAAATATTCACAAGTATGGTATTACTTTATCTATCTTCCACCGAAAAATTTAGAATTGAACTTTAAATTTCTTTATGTCTTTGTGAAATAAAGAACTGAAGTGGAAGATTTTTATTTTCTCTGGAGAAATTAGAATTGAATTGTGTTCTTTGGTAAAATTCAGAAGAGAACTTGAACTTTTCTTCACTTCGTTGAGAAAATTTTAAATTGAACTAGAAATTTTTATCTTCCGGGAAAATATTCACAAGTATGGTATTATTTTTTCTATCTTCCATCGAAAAATTTAGAATTGAACTTTAAATTTCTTTATGTCTTTGTGAAATAAAGAACTGAAGTGGAAGATTTTTATTTTCTCTGGAGAAATTAGAATTGAATTGTGTTCTTTGGTAAAATTCAGAAGAGAATTTGAAATTTTTTATCTTCTGTGAAAAATTTGGAACAGTATTTTGAATTTTTCATCCCTTTGAGACAGATCTGAACTGAAGTGGAAAATTTTTATATTATTTGGAAAAATAGAAATGATCAATAACTTATTTATTTTTCATAGAGAAAATTCAGAAGAGAACTTGAACTTTTCTTCAGTTCGTTGAGAAAATTTAAAATTGAACTAGAACTTTTTATCTTCCGTGAAAATATTCACAAGTATGGTATTACTTTTTCTATCTTCCACCGAAAAATTTAGAATTGAATTTTAAATTTCTTTATGTCTTTGTGAAATAGAGAACTGAAGTGGAAGATTTTTATTTTCTCTGGAGAAATTAGAATTGAAGTGTCTTTGGTAAAATTCAGAAGAGAAATTTTTCATCTCTTTGTGAAAAGTCGGAACTGAATTTACGAAAATTTAGAATTAAAGTGAAACTTTTTATTCTCATGGAAAATAATCATAATCATAGTATAACTTTTCCTATCTTCTAAAGAAAAATTTAGAACTGAACTTTAAATTTTTATGTCTTGGTGAACTTAAAACTGAAGTGGAAGCTTTTTATTTTCTCTGGAGAAATTAGAATTGAATTATGTTCTTTGGTAAAATTCAGAAGAGAACTTGAACTTTTCTAT
Organism: Artemia sp. Qi Xiang Cuo; assembly: GCF_049724085.1. Lineage (NCBI taxonomy): Eukaryota > Metazoa > Arthropoda > Branchiopoda > Anostraca > Artemiidae > Artemia > Artemia sp. Qi Xiang Cuo. The sequence continues at coordinate 41,518,979 of NC_142800.1, read as the reverse complement.
CTTCTATGAAAAATTTGGAATATTATTTAAATTTTTTTCATCTCTTTGGGAAAAATCTGAAGTGAAGTGCAAAATTTTTATATTATTTGGAAAAATAGAATTGAACAATAACTTATTTCTCTTCCTTGAGAAAATTTAGAATTTAAGTGGAACTTTTTATCTTCAAGGTAATTATTAGTATCTAAGGTAAAACTTTTTCTATCTTCTTTGGTAAACATTCGAATTGGAACTTTAATTTTTGTGTCTTTGGTGAAATCAGAACTGAAGTGTAAGCCTTTTATTTTCTCTGGGGAAATTAAAATTGAAATGTGTTCTTTGGTACAAATCAGAAGAGAACTTGAACTTTTCTATCTTCTATGAAAAATTTGGAACAGTATTTAAAATTTTTTCATCTCTTTGAGAAAGATCCGAATTGAAGTGAGAAAATTTTTATATTATTTTGGAAAAATAGAACTGATCAATAACTTATTTCTTTTCATTGAGAAAATTCATAATCGAAATAGAACTTTTCTTCGCTTCTTTGAGAAAATTAAAAATTGAAGTAGAACTTTTTATCTTCATAGCAAATATTCGCAACTATGGTATAGCTTTTTCTATCTACTACAGAAAAATTTAGAACAGAACTTTAAATTTCTTTATGTCTTGGTGAACTTGAAACTGAAGTGGAAGATTTGCATTTTCTCTGGAGAAATTAGAATTGAATTATGTTCTTTGGTAAAATTCAGAAGTGAAGTTGAATTTTTCTGTCTTCTACGAAAAATTTTGAACATTAATTTAAAATTTTTCATCTCTTTGGAAAAAAATCTGAACTGAAGTTAAAAATTTGGTATCTTTGGTAGAAAACTTGCTAGTTCGAACAGAAAAAGTGTTATCACTGATGAAAAATATTATTTCTAAGAGAAATTTGTGTGTGTTCAGTAAAAGTATGTTAGTTTTAAGGTAAAATGTCGTTACTTTGATGAGAATGTTTGTTAGTGTTAAGCAAAACTTGCTACTTCTGACAGAAAAGTTCCTATCACAGTCAAAATATATTACTTCTAAAAAAAATTTGGTATCTTTGGTAGAAAACTTGCTAGTGCGACCAGAAAAAGTGTTATCACTGATGAAAAATGTTATTTCTGAGAGAAATTTGTGTGTGTTCAGTAAAAGTATGTTAGTATTATCTTCATAGCAAATATTCGCAACTATGGTATAGCTTTTTCTATCTACTACGGAAAAATTTAGAACAGAACTTTAAATTTCTTTATGTCTTGGTGAACTTGAAACTGAAGTGGAAGATTTTCATTTTCTCTGGAGAAATTAGAATTTAACTGTGTTCTTTGGTAAAATTCAGAAGAGAACTTGAACTTTTCTATCTAATATGAGAAATTTGGAACATTATTTTAAATTTTTTCATCTCTTTGAGAAAAATCTGAACTGAAGTGGAAAATTTGGTATCCTGGGTAGAAAACATGCTAGTTCAAACAGAAAAAGTGTTATCACTGATGAAAAATATTATTTCTAAGAGAAATTTGTGTGTGTTCAGTAAAAGTATGTTAGTTTTAAGATAAAACGTCGTTACTTCGATGAGAATGTTTGTTAGTGTTAAGCAAAACTAGCTACTTCTGACAGAAAAGTTGTTATCACAGTCAAAAAATGTTACTTCTAAGAAAAAATTTGGTATCTTTGGTAGAAAACTTTCTAGTTCGAACCAAGAAAGTGTTATCACTGATGAAAAATATTATTTCTGAGAGAAATTTGTGTGTGTTCAGTAAAAGTATGTTAGTATTAAGGTAAAATGTCGTTACTTTGATGAGAAGGTTTGTTAGTGTTAAGCAGAACTTGGTACTTCTGACAGAAAAGCTGTTATCACAGTCAAAGAAATGTTACTTCTAAGAAAAAATTTGGTATCTTTGGTAGAAAACTTGCTAGTTCGAACCGAGAAAGTGTTATCATTGATGAAAAAATATTATTTCTAAGAGAAATTTGTGTGTGTTCAGTAAAAGTATGTTAGTATTAAGGTAAAATGTCGTTAATTTGATGAGAAGGTTTGTTAGTGTTAAGCAGAACTTGCTACTTCTGTCAGAAACTTTGTTCTCACAGTCAAACAAATTTTACTTCTATGACAAAATTTGCTATCTTTGGTAGAAAACTTGCTAGTTCGAACAGAAAAAGTGTTATCACTGATAAAAAATGTTATTTCTCAGAGAAATTTGTGTGTGTTCAGTAAAAGTATGTTAGTTTTAAGTTAAAATGTCGTTACTTTGATGAGAAGGTTTTTTAGTGTTAAGCAGAACTTGCTACTTCTGACAGAAAAGTTGTTATCACAGTAAAAAAATGTTACTTCTGAGATAAAATTTGGTATCTTTGGTAGAAAACTTGCTAGTTCAAATTGAATGTCCTAGTTCAGTTTTGAGGTTAGGTCAGGTAAAAGCGCCGCTATGTTCGTTCGCAGATTGGGCTGCGGTTTGTGTAGGCAGCGCCAGAGTCTTTCTGGAAGGGGCTGAAGGTCTTGGCCAACGCCCATACTGGACGACTGATGCCCTCACAGGGGTTTCATCACTGTTCTTTCTCTCTTGGCTGGTGGGGGAAGAGTTGGAAACTCCTAAAAAGAAGACAAAATTTAGTATAAATCCCAAAAAATTACCCACCTTAATGGAGGGGTCCCTAAATGAGGACCATGTAATGATAGAGGGGGTAAAAGATGCCTGAGTTCTTTCCTATAGGTGGGATTGCTCCTGTAATCAAAACTTATGTCATTGCATTCTACCCTTCTATATCAAACTTAAAAACCTTAGTTTGCATACCTCGCAACAATAAAAGAAATTTTTTTCAAAGAAAAGTATAGAATTAAATAATTTATTCTCCCTATAATAAGCTTTAGTAAGACTAGAAATATTATAAATCTAATAGAAAAAGAACAAATTCGAGTTTAATAGGCAGAGAATAATAGGTCTCGTTTCCCCCAACCTAAGCCCTTTCATAATGATAAGAAAAGTACCTAAAACTAGAATTTTTGGAGAATTAGGTGAATTTCTTAAAAAACTGTGCACTCTTAAGGAAAAATGCAAGTCTAAATGGTCCTATTTTTACCTATTTTACCATAAAAATTAAGGATAAATGTTCCTATTTTTACGATGGAGGGGTCCCAAAATGAGGACCATGTAATGAAAAGGGGGTAAAAGATGCATTAGTTCGTTCCTATAGGTGGGACTATTCCTGTAATCAAACATTTTTCCTGATAAATTGAGCCTAATTTTAGGACCCTCCCTAAATCTATGTCATTGCATTTTACCCTTCTGTAACAAACTTTAAAACCCTAGTTTTCATACATCGTAACAATAAAATAAACTTTTTCAAAGAAAGATTTAGAATTAAATAATTTATTATCCCTATAATAAGCTATAGTAAGGCTAGAAATGCTTTAAATATAATAGAAAAAGAATAAATCTGAGTTTAATAGGCAGAGAATAGTAGGTCTCGTTTCCCCCAACCTAAGCCCTTTCATAATGATAAGAAAAGTACCTAAAACTAGAATTTTTGGAGAATTAGGTGAATTTCTTAAAAAAAACTGTGCACTCTTAAGGAAAAATGCAAGAACAAATGGTCCTATTTTTACCTATTTTACCATAAAAATTAAGGATAAATGTTCCTATTTTTACCATTTAGAGAAAATATATGATTTTGATAAGTGCCTAGAGATGCAGAGCATTTAAAGCAAAATAAGCTAAGGTGTGTTCAAAGCTGTAAAAAACTAGCATTATTCGTCTAGGGCTTGGATAAAATAGGTTTCTCAGGTGCAAGTATTTAGATCCTCAAGCCAAACTAGAATTAGCCATGAATAAATGTTTTTATTGTGCACCCACATGCTCCTGTTAGAGTCCCATCCTTACATGCAATTTCTAACCCTAAAATGTGATTAAATCATAAGAAAATGTTTCGCTCCCATAAAATCTTTTATGCGACAATTTTGCAGAGAAAAGCTCTTTCCAGACAGTCACCCCTCTTGTTCATAACAAACATGTATTGTTAATTAAGACGAAGCGTGCGCGAAAGATTTTGACACATTTGATAATTGCTATGCCAAGGTTTTAAACTATCGTCTCTAGACATTAGGGGAGAAGAAAGACTGACCATGATTCGTTGGCCTAGCATTCTAACAACGAAAGAGAGGGAACATTTTCGATTTCGAATCAATTGTATTGAATAATTACAACAATAATACTAAGCATATACAATTTACGATACTGTTTATTGTCTTCGATATGCTTCACTAATGCACTTAAAGAACATTGGGGTCTATTCACATGTGCTATATCAACTGTCGTGAACGACTAATGCTGGTAAATCATTTGGATTCACTGTATGTTGATCTTGATTGACTGCAAAGTCAGGGTCACATTTTCTACAGTACAGGTTAGGTTAGGTTAATCTGAAAAGATATAATAAAGCCTTAAAAAAGTATTAAAAATGGGGGCTCAGGGGCTTTTGGGGGTCCGGTGGGCCCTTGGGGGGCCGGGTGGTCGTTTGGGAGCCCGGAGGATCTTTGGGGACCGGGGGCTTCCTTCGGGGTTGGGGTAGGGGGATCGGAGCCCTTTGGGGTTGGGGTAGGGGACCTCACAACACTGTTCAAATGGAACTTGTGTATTATAACGACCACAGAGTTTCACCCTCAAATCCTCTTCTAAAACCTCTTCTAAAATCATCTTTTAAAATGTGTCTAACTGTTTGGCCGAAATAATTCCCTAAAATGTCTAAAACGGTTTCGCCCAAATAACCCCTAAACGTAATTTCAGCGTGTTCCTTTTGTTTTTGGCATCCCTGCGCTGTCACTATTCAAATCACTAGGAAACCCTTTCCCGCGTTAATCTCTTCATCTCTAAACACGTGATCCTGTTTCCTATTCCTGGATCTTAACATTTCCCCCTAGCGTGCATTTGGAAGAACAACAACAACAAATAAATCGACCTTGGAAGAGGTGTTATTGACCCTGTCCCCGTTAGAAACAATAATCCAGCAACTATTGACGTGAACTCTTGGTGACATCCTAGAAACTCCCGCTTATATGTAACCAGCCGTCTGATTAGTTTAGAAGGAGACACGTGATCCTGTTTCTTATTCCTGGATCTTAACATTAACTCCTAGCATGCACTTGGCCAAACAACAACAACAAATAAATCGACCTTGGAAATTTAGTTCCCAATCGATTACGCAATCATTCTCCCTGGGGATTCCATGCCCATATTTGGTGTGGGATTGGGACTGACATCACAGGTGTTCTCCCTAGGGACTCTATGCCCAAATATGGGTGTAATCGTGGGAGTACTAGGGTCCTTTTTACTTATGACTACTTGCCCAGGGATAGAACCTACTTACGACGGCTTGTGCGACTACTTGTGACTACAACGGCGGTTTCAATTGCTTGTGACTTTGACTACTTGCATCTGTGATTGCAACTTTAACTACTTGCGACTTTGACTACTTGTTATTGTGACTACTTATGACAGCCCCTACTAGTGGCTGCGACTAACTCTGACTGCTACAGCAATAAGGCCACTTACGATTGTGACTATGACTACTTGCGATTGCAACTACTCAAGACTGCGAAGAGTTGCAACAACTTATGCCTGCGACTGCAACTACGATTGCGACTATTGACAGGTACTGCGGCTACTTTCAATTGTGACATCTTGCAACTGCGTCCTATAATAATTCTAAGTCTCAACAGCCAGAAATTGTTATCAAATAATAAATGTAACCAAACCAAACAGAAATTAAAATGAATGATTTGAAAAATCAAATAGAAAGAGAACAGATACTGATATAGATGAATAAAATAATCTTAAAACAAATACAAATTAAGTGGAATATTCAAGGCAAACTTAACTAAACAGAAATTACTACAAACAGGGGTTTGTCTATTGCCCACTTCTTTTTCTCAAACCATAAAAGTTATAAAGCCTATTGCGCCATTTGCATTTTACTGACAACAAAATATACTATAAACATTTGTTTTCTATATTCATGACAGCTGCATAAAAGCTTCAATTGCTGAGATTTCCATGATTTAATACGATTATTTATCAAATATATTGCTGATTTTCATTAGTTCTTTCCAATCATCTTGATTATTAAAAGGATTTATTTTTATTTTCCGTCGATGTTCTGAAAAACTAAACCATACTGTTCAAAATACAAGCAGTTTTCAATAAAATAAAAATGACGCAATAGGTATTAAAACTTCAATCGACGGAAAATAAAAATAAATCCTTTTAATAATCAAGATGATTGGAAAGAACTAATGAAAATCAGCAATATATTTGATAAATACAGTAAGGGGAGGGGAAGGGGCAGAAATTAACTCCTGTATGGAGAAATTTTTGTTCTTTAAAATTTGACTTGAATATTTAATTAAATGTTTCATTCGTTTTAATATTTATTTATTCATCTATGTCAGTATTGGCTGCAAATTTTCCCCTGGAAAATACCCCAGAAAATTCACCCGCATAATCCCCCTGACGGAAAATTCCTCCATACGCAAAATTGAGCAGCCATAGAGAGAGTACAAAATAAGGTACCTCAAGATTTCGATCAGATGTCCAGAGGAATAACAAAAGGACCAGATATAAAAATAGGACTAAAACTCTCATTTTCCAATTCAAAGAGTTCTTCCAGAAAATTAAAAGAGACTATATGTCAATTTATATCTACATTACCCCTTGCTTGAAAACTAATTATGTATTTATCTGAAGGCTCAATAAGAGATGGGATAATTTGGCATTTAAATGCACCCTTTGAGACATCTACCACCCTCCCTAAATTCAAAACGATCAGAGAACCCAACTGTGGAGGTTTTAAGCTGTCAACTATAAAAATTTGGGATTTTGTATTTTATGCTAAAAAATCATGGATGTATATTGTTGTTTTCTTTTTTTCCTCAGGGATGATTGTATCGAGCCAAGAGTTCTAAAAGATCAGAAGAGGCGCATTTGAACAAAAATTTAAAGTTTTAGTGCCAGTTTAAATGACCATTTTGAATGGAGAGCAACCAGCCCTCTTCCCACTCCTTTTTTCACCAAAGACATCCGGTTGAAACTTTATCATAGCCATTTCAAGCTCCATTCACTTGGTGGTGAATGGAGCTCGTCCGGAAGGATACAAACTTTGTTTGCTGACCACGTGCCACTGGATTACTCCAGTGGCAAACCCCCTTTTAGGCTTAAACTCCTAACTAATCGCTCCGAATTGGGCCGCCCCAACCTCATGGGTGCGGGTGGAGCCCACCCCAGGGTTTCTTAATCAGAACCCAGGCCTAGGGACGGTTGGGCTTGTGACCCTCCTCCTGAAAATAATTACAATGAAAACAAATGAAACTCAAGCCTAGGATCTTATTGGTTTTAATTTATTACGACCTCGGCTTGCCCAAGGACATCCTTTGAACCTTGCTGACAAAGGTGGGTTGAGAATAGCCACCTGGAATGTTTTAACAATGAATAAGCCGGGATCCAAAGACCTTCTAGGGTTGAAGATGTTAAGATGCGGGATTGACATACTTGGAATGACAGAAACACATTTGACGGGAACAGGCGACGAAGAAATCGCCAATACAGGTCACAGGATGATTTGTTCAGGGCAAACCTCCAGTAGAAGCAGCGGTGCAGGCCCGCTCTTAAATAAGAAGGCAAAGAAATGCCTCATACCCCACAACCCAATATCGAATAGACTACTCACTGCTCGCTTCAACCACAAGCATGGGAAGATGTCGGTTATTGTGTGCTACACACCAACGAATGTCTCTCCAGAGGTCGAAAAAGACTATTTCTACTCAGCTCTGACATCTGCTCTATCCCGGATTTCCCCTCACGGTGTTTTGGCTGTGGTGGGCGACTTCAATGCAACTGTATCAAACCCCAGCGGAGCTTTTAAATCTGTAGTTGGACCGGTTACCCCTGACTCGTTGAATGAAAATGGGACCCGACTCCTCCAGCTGTGCGCTATGCACGAATTTGTCATTGCCAAAACCCTGTTTCACAGGAAAGACATCTATAATCCGACAAGGTATAGAAATGATGGGCGAACGCGGAAGATGATTGACTATATCATAGTCAACCAAAGATGGCACTCATCACTTATGAATTGTAGAACATATCGTGGCGCTGAGATAGGGAATACAGACCATCGATTAGTTGCTGTGAACTTCCGCCTTCGTCCTAAAGCCCAGCCTTCAGAACGGTGCCAGCCAAAATTAGACACCCAAAAACTAAAAATTGAGGCATTCCACCAAAAGCACTCAGTTGAAATTCAGAACAGGTTTGAATGCCTGGAAACACTTGTTGACCCGGACACGTCCTGGCAGACTTATAAAAAGGGTGTACTAGATGTTGCCACTAATATCATCGGTCGTATGATGTATTCAAAGAAGCCCTGGCTATCTCAAGAAGCACTGCAAATCATTGAACAGCGCCGGAAAGTGCGGATGGTCGGAGGTATGCCCTCCTACAGACGGCTAAACGGGAATAGAAACAATATTATTCACCGTGATAAACAACAATTTGTTGATAAAAAAGCTGAAGAGCTAGAAGATGCGGCACGAAAAAGTGATTTCATGTCGTTTTTCAAGCTTGTCAGAGATCTTAGTGATGGGAAACCACTAAAGATAGGCGCAGTTAAAACCGTCTCTGTTGAAATGCTAGAAGATGAAAACGCACAACTTGATCGACGGAGGGAGCACTTCGCGAAGCGATTAAATGCCGAAAGAATCGTCATTGACCCCAACCTAACTACATCCACTCAGCAAAAAACATAAAAATCTACCAGAGCCTGATCCTTTCTCGGTAGAAGAGATACAAAATGCCCTGCAGAGAATAAAGAACAACAAGGCGCCCAGAATCTGCGGGATCACCGTCGAGCTGCTAAAGTTTGGAGGACTGGCAATGCTACTTTAGCTGCACATGCTGTTCTCCCTTGTCTGGTGAACCGAATTGATACCTGACGAATGGAAGGAAGGGATAATCCTTCCTCTATGGAAGCGGAAAGGTAGCCGTAGCGATTGCTCGAATTACAGAGGAATCACCCTCCTCTAAGTGCCTTGCAAACTATTCATCATGACGTTGCTTGATAAGAGTATTCAGTTCATTCGTAAGTGCCACTGGATTCAGCAAGCAGGTTTCATGCCCAACAAATCCACGACCGAGCAGATATGCACTATTTGACAGGTCATCGAGAAAGCCCGTGAATTTCAGCGAACAGCATATATTGCATTTTTTGACTTTAAAGCAGCTTTCGATTCGATCAACCGCGAGTCCATTTAGCTGATACTGAAACGAGCTGGACTCCCTGATAAATATTGCCACCTGTTCAAGGCGCTCTACATTGATACAAAAAGCTCCGTCCAGGTTAATGGTCGCTTAAGCCCACTATTCGAGATAGATACTGGTGTAAGGCAAGGCTGTGTTGCTGCTCCTGAACCTTTCAACACGGTGATTGATTATTTCATGGATCGAACCACGAATCGGCTCCAATTTGGGCTGAAATATGGCGATAGAGTCCTAGCCGATTGCAACTTCGCAGATGATATTGCCCTGATATGCACTTCTGTAGTTGAACTCGAGGCAGGTCTCAATACACTGTCGGAAGAAGCCCTGAAAGTGGGACTGCATATTAGCTGGCAGAAAACAAAAATAATGATCATCGACCCGGCAGGAAATTCAACCAACTCACCAGCATTCATCGTATTAGGGCACACTATCAAAGTTGTCAAGTCATTTATTTACCTTGGATCTGTCTTCTTGGATAACGGCTCAATTGAAATGGAAGTCCAGTCGCGCATCGTGAAAGCTGCATCTATTATGGCTCGATTATGCCTTTCCTTGTGCTCAAAGTCCAACATTAGCCGAAAAACCAAAATGCGGATCTGCAACACAACCGAAACACAAGTCCTTTTCTATGGTGGGGAAACTTGGCCGGCATCTCCTTCTGCTCGTGATGCCATATATGGGCCCCAGACAAACTTACTAAGACGATTCGAAAAGATCAAGTGGTACGACTTTGTCTGAAACACCCGACTGCTAACACTAACGGATCAGGCCCCGAACCCTCTTCAGCTCACCATAAGAACTCTACGGTGGTTTGGCCACTTAACCCACATGCCAGAAGAAGCACCCACCAGCATACATTTCAATTTTGATCCCCCTCAACATGGCTGGAAGCGCCCCCGTGGAAAAACCCGATTCAGAGGGAGGGACAACCTTACCCAGTACTTCTCCATGATCGGTACTGATCTCCAAGCAGCAGTCACGCTTGCGCAGGACCGTTCGGAATGGAGGCAAAGAGTCTCATCTCTCTCTACGCTGGACCACCAGCAGGAGCCTTAAGTAAGTCAAGTCCATTTCGTTAAGCATAATTGAATGGTCAGGGCCAATAAATGTGCCCCTGGGGATGACATGACCCCGCGGAACCACTAGAGAAAGGGCTGCAAGTTTTGAAATTTTTTCGTTTTGCATAGAAAATAATTTTTTTGGACACATAAGGACATTTTTCAGGGGAAGTGTTCTTCTGGGGAATGGAAAAATTTCCACGGTGAAAATTTTTAACAGGGGTAGTGGAAATTTTCTGAGAGGAATTTCTTTGGATTCAAATACGGAAATTTTTATTTCTTTCTTTTTCTTTGGATGCGCAATTTTACATATGGAGAGGATTTTGAGGGCAGATTGTCCAGGGAAAATTTTCAGCGGGGAGAGATTTTTTTTCGGGGGGGGGGGGAATTTTACAGGGGAAACTTTCCTAGAGGTAAAACACCTAGCACAATCAGTACATGTTATCTTTATGTTTTATATTGTGATTTATTTTAATTTCTGGTGGTTTTGGGTTTCATCTATTCTTTGACAGTAATTTCTGATTTTTTTTTTTTTGTTTTTTTTTTTTTTTTTAGTTTGAATTATCATAGGACTTCATTTCTGCTCGTGTTAAGTTTAATATGGCTCTTTACTTCTCTCTAAAAAACATTTTGTACAGAAAGTTTTTTTTAAATTAACTCACAATAGATATCACCAGAAAATGGGGCCTCATAAATTGGACCAGTGAAGTTTTCCGAATGTTTTAAAACTTAATGGCCTATATGCCTATAGCCTATGGTACTTAAAACCAGTTTTATAAACTTTAAACTGGAATCCAAAATGATCAAATTTTTTCTGATCAGCTTAAAGCTTTTAACCGTAGGCTGATCAAGAGATCCTCAACACTTAAAAAATAAAAAATAATTTTAGTGCTCTCAAAAAAGCCTTAAACACCTTTTTTCTCGAGCGGCCTGTTCCGTAAGTTCCTGGGTGAACGGGACCATAATGTACAAAACAAACAGGATTACATTAGGGCACTGGCCCTCTAAAATGGGGCAAAGCAGGGTTTTTTCGATTCTCTTGAAATTTCCTAGTGGAGTTCCATGGGCCAGTGGGATCAAATTCACAAGAAAAGAGGTTTGCTTGAAAAGGAGGGTGGGTAAAAAAAAATCTTAGTTTTGACTAAATCGAAATTTCAAACTTTAAGTCCCAGGGCAAAGTGGACCCTACTGTGAAATAAAAAGTTAGCTTGGGGGCAATATCCACAATATCTTTCGGAACCTAAAATATTGTTCGGAGTGTTAAGGGGTTTGAAATGGGTCAAAAACCGTATTGCCCTGGCCAGCTTGAGACTTGCAGTCGGAAATCCTTGTACCAAAAGGAGCCTTAATCTAAACAAATAGTTTGCAGGCACGCTCAAAAATTGAAATTTACACATTGAAATTTAAGACTTTTGGTCTCTGGGCCAAGTGGACCTAACTATAAAATACGAATTATAATTCGATACAAAGATATTCCTCTGAAAATGGAGCCCAAAGAAGGGCAAATACCTTTTTTTCTATTGGCTCGAAACTGTCCAGTATTGTTGCCTAGGCCAAAGCGGCTGTTCATTTTTGTTGGGATGAGGGTCTCAGGCGGACTAGAAATAGGCCGAACAACTAGTAGTCCTTGATTAGTCTCATTTTTACGTCAGTCAATGGGCCAAGGAAAATTTAATGTATAAACTAACGTGCTGAGCCGAAAAAACTTAATCGCTTGCATATTTGGAAAACCCAAATAAATGTTTCCAGATTTACTTAAAAGTTACATGAAGACAAGGCCAAGAGAAATGAAGACTGAAAAGTTTGAAAAATTTGATTGTATTGATCTGACGCAATATCATTACGTGCCTCTCGTATAGTCTGACAACCGAAACTGTATATCAGCGCGCATGGTGAAATGTGACTTGGATTTGTAATGTGCTTCAGACTAGCTCTGCTGTAAAATCTCCATTAGTGTAAAACTAACATAAGTTCAAGCTGTGGTAGCTGAATTTACAAGCGATACATAACTAAACTTATTCCTAACTCCTAATCTTAAAAGATTGTTAAGATTTATAGGAGTCCTAGAAAATAAATTTAAAATTTGTTTTGTCTCTGATAGACTTGAAACTTACAGCTTATGACGACATGGTCGAGTAAACCTCAATAAAGACAAAGCATTTGAAGTTAGCTTTTATACCTGTGTGACACCTGAAACTAGGCCTAAAAATCAGGTTTTCTCTGATTGGCTTATGCTTACAGGGAATCTAGACAGGGAAAAAGGGACCCCAATAAAGAAAAACGCTACCGTACTGAAAATAATTGGTCGTATCGATTTTTGACGCCAAAAATGAGCAAAAATTCGTTTTGTCTCCGATTGGGAGGAAACTTGAAAGGGATACAAAATTGGCAAAATGAACCTAAGAGGAGAAAATATTTGAAGAGATGGTTGTATCGATTCAATCTGTTTTTGTTTTTTTTGTTGTTGTTCCGCCTAAAATTTAAGGTTATCTACACAGAGCCAAGGGACAAAGAGCTATGTTAAGATCTAAAATGAACAGAAATAAAGCCAAATGATAATTCAAACTTCAAATAAACAAACATTGCTATAAATGAATAAACGTAACCAAAAACCGTAAAGAATTTGAATTAAATAATTACATCAAACACATATTTTGCAGATACTACCATGGGTGAATGGATGAAACCTAAAACGAACAGAAATTAAAATGAATAATCAAGTCAAATTTAAAACAAACAGAAATTGCCAGAAACAAGGGTAGGACGAAATCCCCCCCCCCGGCTGCCTTGGGGTCAAGGCGTCATATGGGTTTTACTAAAATTAAATTAAATTAAAAAAAATTTCAGTTTGATAATTATAATATCAAAAACAAAAAGTTGCAGTGGCTTCCAGGAATCTAAGCAGTTATATTTCCAACAATCAATCAATCAGACAATCATTATACAGATATGAAGTAAATTGTTATCAACCTTTTCTCCCTTTTAAACAATCCCTTTCAAATCTATGTGAAACTAATATTATTATGTAATTTACTGCATCGTCAACTAAAATTTTTATTTGCTAAGAACTTCTGATGAAAAACTTTAAAACTAAAAAACCTTGCACATTTAGAATCAGCCTAAATAATAAATTTGGCACAAATGATATTTTTTTGTAGTTTTGGTTTTTATCAACCAGGGTCGCTCTGTACTTACAGTCAGTAACTATAAATTGTTTGATCTATGGTTTCTATTAAATAAAAAAAAAACAAGTTTTCTTAACTGAAATTATTCCGTATATGATTTATTACGTCCTTTAGGGGGTTCGCCCCATAGTCAATACCTCGCTCTTTACGCTAAAGTTCAAATTTTGTTCCAGTTCTTTAAGAATGACCCCTTAATTACAAAGACTGTTAATTAGAATAAATAGCTCTGATGAAAGGACAAAAAACGCTTTAGCGTAAAGAGCGAGGTATTAACTAGGGGGGAACCCAATCATATATGTATTAATTTCAGTTCGTTTTACATTTTTGATGTTGCTCCTTACTTTCAGTTGAAAAAATTGTTTTTTTTTTATTATTTAATTTTTGAACGTTTTTTAAATAATGCTGGGAAATCCGGCGTGAAAACTTGTCCCTTCCCCCAGTGAAAACTTTCTCCATGGAAAGATCCTCCCATGTAACCTCCGACCCCCCACCCCAACTACCAGGAAACCTCCCCCCTGAAAACTTCTGTATACTTCCCAATAACCAATACTATATGTAAACATTGGGTAAAGTTCATATCTTGTAGACCTTCCCCAGGGACTGTGGGGGATTAATCATCTTCAAAGACATAGTTATTGTATTTTTCGACCATTCTGAACAAAATGGAAATCTCAAAATTTTGATCGGATGGCTTTGGAAAAAATATGAGCATGGGAGGGGGCCTAGTTACTCTTCATTTTTTTTTTTTTTTTTGGCTACTTAAAAAGGACACTAGAAATTTTAACTTACGTTTGAATGAGCCCTCCCGCGATATTCTAGGACCACTGGTTTGGTATCACCCCTGGGAAAAAAATAAAATAAAAATAAACACGCATCTGTGATCTTTCTTCTGGCAAAAAACACAAAAGTCCACATTTTTGCAGACAGGAGCTTGAAACTCCTACACTAAGCTTTTCTGATACGCTGAACCTTATTCATTAAGATTCTATTTCTTTTAGGGTGTGTTTCCCCCTTTTCCGAAAATAAGGCACATTTTTTCAGGCTTTTAAATTTTGATGGGTAAGACTAAAATTGATGAAAATTATATATTTGAAATCAGCATAAAAATATGATTCTTTTGATGTATCTGTTGGTATCAAAATTCTGTTTTTTAGATTTTCGGTTACTATTGAGCCGGGTCGCTTCTTACATACGGTTTGTTACCACGAACTGTTTGATTAAATACGAGGTAGGCTGACACTCTCTCTTTCATTCCCATGATAATAATCCATGAACAACTGACCCCTTCAAACATTTCTGGGAAGGGAAGGGGTTTTAAATATAAGAAAAATGAAAGCTGATCCAACGAATGTTTTTTTTTAATATATAAGGATTTCCCCTAGATAGATTACCCTTTCAAGAGTAATTTTCAAAAAAACTATACGAGATATAACATTTCCAGCGTAAATGTCTGAGGGAAACGATATTGGAAACGATTCCAACCTTCAACATTCATAAAAAAGTTTACTGTCGGAACTCTGGAAGTGTGGTTTTGCTTCTCTCGTTTTGCTTAAAAAAAAAGTCTCTTTTCAATCTCTTGCTATCACATAACTGCAGACCGTTCATCACGGTACAAAAGAAAAGACAACGAACAAAAAAAAAAAAAAAAAAAAAACTACGGAAGCAATAATTATTGCTCCATAATTCAATCAGAAATATTATTTGTCAAATACAGACGAAAAAACATACCTTGGAGAAATATCACAGCCTTGTTGCATAAAAGCTCCAAGTGTAAACCAGAGGCTGTTGATGACATTGAAATCATTGGTTAATCTGGTGCCGTGTAATGTTTCGGATGTCTGCCACTCTGATGGTGAAAAACGGCTGACAAGGAAAAGAACTATGCTAACACCTATATATGCGAATACCATGCACATCCAGACTTCTGTAGAGAGGGGGTTCATAAAACTTAGTGCCCCAGGAGTTTTTTTTACTGGCTTTTTAATCATAATTGAGATTCCCAATGTCATATATGGTTTAGTAAAGTCGACAACCCGCTCTCGACTGGAAGAGATTGTCAGTGGTGCAACAGCGAAATCTGCCTCCTAGAAAAACACCAGCATTAATGAGCAATATCAAATCATGGAAGCATATTAAGAACTAAGGTGCTGTTTTGCCAAGGTTAGGATGATCGGATACATGATTTCGCTGTCTCATCCACTGGATCATGCTGAAGAAACACCAATAAAATAGAAGAAAATAACTAGGTTTGTAAAGCAGCGGCAGCAGAAGCAGCAAAAACTGGGTGTCTTCCTGGGATTAAGGTATCATTAATTCAGTTAAATAACAGTTATTGAATCCTATAGGAGATAATTAAGGAGATAATCCTATAGGAGATAATGGGATAAAGTAAGGCAGTCAGCACCATCCTATTATTCAGATACCCAGCCTTTGAGTATTATACCCACAAATAATAAAGTTTTAAATAAAAAAAGTTTTATCCGTGTAACCAAAATTTGAATTAGAATAACTTTAAGGCACTGGGATCGCACAAAACGTAAAGCCACTAGTATTTATTTTAATTAACACATGTTCTATGAAAGTTATATAGGTTCTACTGTTTAAATGTTTTATGTGCAATTTTTGAGCTTCCAAATAAACACCACGGTTATTAAATCATGGAGCATAAGCTTAAAATCACAAATGATACAGTTTTACGCTGAAGATAATATCGAACCCATTCAATTTACGGTGGAATATGCGCAAATACAGGTTACTGTTCTAGATTTTCTTTGATTCGAAGGAACTGTGCCGAAAACAGAAAATAATGCTAATTATTAATTCTCTTTAACACTATACCTTCGTATGGTGCGGACGAGATCATCATTGTTTTATAGATCTTTTTTAATTTTCTCCCTTGGCGAATCAGTACTTTATTTAAATATAAAATAATTATTTTTTCGTTTGATCTTAAGCTGCATGCTGCAATTCTAAGGAAACTTTAATGATTGGTAAATGTTTCTAGTTTTTCATGCTAAAACAGAATCGGAAAACTTCTCTAATCCTCATGCAACAAAAATCCTAACCTTGGCAGTACGACACTCCCAGCTTTAAGTAGACTGCTTAAAGTAAACCAAAATGAGTTCCAAAAGTCAAATTCATTAATCATTTCGACGTTCCCATTTGGGGAAACTTTCTTCTTATTCCCCATTGGTGACCAGCGATGAACCAAGTATAAAATAAGACTAACGAAGACAATAACAATGCCAACTGCAGCCCACACTTCTTCAGCTAAAGGAGATAGGAAGCTAAAAAAGCCAGGTTTTTGTTTCACTGGCTTTTTTATCATGATCGAAATTCCTAGCTCCATGAATGGAGTGGTAAAATCGACAACACGTTCCCGACTTGATGTAATGGTGATTCCAGCAATACCTATGTCAGCCTCCTGAAATTGATATGAAATATTCCAGCCAATTGTCAATGCATATATAAATAATGTTTATAAATTCGGAACTAGGATCAAAAAAAAATGAAAGCTTTGGCCCCATAAAGCTCAACTTGGCCCACATAAACCCTAATATAAAGAATGAAAAACATAAGTGTGAATTATTTGGGATTCCTTATTAATCCGTAGATATTTATATTAGGGTGTTCAAATAAAACTGCTAATAAGGATCAAGCCTTAAAAAATACTGTGATAAATAAAGAAACAAACTACTGTGATAAATTCCTTTGGCACCATAAAGCTCAACTTAGCCCACACAAACCCGAATATAAAGAATGAAAAACACAAGTGTGAATTATTTGAGATTCCTTATTAATCAGTAGATATTTATATTTGGGTGTCCAAATAAAACTGCTAATAGGGATCAAGCCTTTAAAAAATATTGCATTTCTAAAGCGCAACTAGAACCCAAAACCAATAAAATGATCCTACACATATATAAAGGGCTAGTTCCCAGTTCACCCCGCCAATACTCCTTACTTTAAAGATTGATAAACAATTTAGTGAAAGCATTCTAGAATGCAACAAATATAGCCAATTGTCAATTGAATTTTTTTTTTTTTATTAAAGATTGGCTTTCAAAACACCGGAATTGAAAATTTTATTGTTTAACAGAAATACAACTAGATAAAATATTTCATTTTCTATCAATTGGAATAAAAAATTCAATCTTTTTTATCACACTGTTCTTGTCATACAGCCAGATAAAGCTAATAAAGACAAAACTTAGAGTAAAGATTGCGGAGGTGAGGTGTTCGGCAGACTTTCTTCTACATATTTTAATATTTTTTTAACATCACTCCTAAATTTCATTTGAAAGCAACATGAAGTTAAACATTATTTCATTTTAAATGTTATATTCAGGTTTATCGTAAATACGAGAGGAGCTGTTGTTTCCTCAGCCCTAAACACGTTACTCTCTGAATATGATGGGTTCTACCCCCAAGTTTGTGTTTTTACTAACACATAAACATGTGTCCATGACCATCATTTTAGGGATTAAGGAAACATAAAATTCAAATCAAAATAAAGAGCGATATCAAAGCCTAAAAAAGAGCAGAAATAAAGTAATTTAATAAGCCAAACATATAAAACGAACGGAAAACAAGTTATCTATAGTTATGTGGTTAAGCAACGTAGGGTTGTGCGGCTTTGGTTTTATTTATCACCATTGATAAAAAACTACTGTGATGAACTCCTCAAAACTTTTTAAATGGCGTAACCAAAAAGAAATTTGACTTACAAAAAAACGGAATGATGACGCTTCTTTAAAAAAACAGTCTTACAACACGCTGTTTCTTCTTAACCAACTCTATTCTCTGTCCGATCCGAATTCTTACTAAATGCACCATGTACACAAGTTAATAGTGCATTATTCTAATAAAACCTTTTGTGTTGCTGCTTTTGAAATTAAGTTTAAAAATTCAAAGAAGAGCAAAGAGGAATATCAAAACTAAAATCGAGTAGAAACAAATTCAGATTGGGGTTACCACCCAATCAAATACTTGCGTAAGGCTATTTGATTTAAGCCACTTTGTACTATATTACGTTTTCTATACGCTTAAAGTAGACTGGAGAAAAAAAAATCGGATTTTTTTTTAGTCAAGAATTGATAAAACCAATTTTTGTTGTGAGATTTTTTTTTTCTTCAGCGTGGGATCAAGGAGCAACCCCCTAGCATACGGAATGATTTCTGTTCGTTTTAAGCTATAATGTTGTTCCTTACTTTTAGTTAAAAAAAAAACTTTGTTTTCCTTTTATTTACTTCCTGACCGTTTTCAAATCATGTCAGGACATCCTCATCCCTCCCATGGGGAAATTTCCTTAAAAATTTCTCCCTCAAAAATTTCATCCTCACGGAAAATTCTTTCCGTGGAAAATACCCCTTCCAGAAACACCCCCCATAAGAAAATGACAAGTTTCCTATATGTAAACAATAAGTGAATTGCACAGCTTACAGCCCTTTCCCCAGGCACTTTGAGGGGGGGAGTGGCAGGTAATCCAAAAAGGCCTTTCAAATGTGCTTATTATCATTAGACCTTTAATTATGCTGAATCTATTTCAAAATTTTGATCGGATGCCACTGGGGAAAAAATAAGAGTGTGTTGAGGAGTAGTTGCCCTCCAATCTTTTTAATCAATTAAAAAGGGACCTAGAGAATTTTGATTTATGTTCAAGTGAGCCATTTCCCTATATTCTCGGACCATTGGTTCATACGATCAACCCTGGAAAAATATACGCATCCGTGATGCGTAAAATTCGTGATGCGTTCTGACAAAAAATACAAAACTCCAAATTTCTGGAGATTAGCTTGAAACATTTATATTAAAGTTGTCTGAAATACTGAATCTGATGGCGTAATTTTCATTAAGATTGCTTGACTTTAAGGGGTGTCACCCCCCTTTTTGAATATCAGGCCAATTTTCTAAGGCTCGTAGCTTTTGATGTAAAAATTTAAACTTCCTGAATTTTGTGTATTAGGAACAAGCACAAAAAGAAAATGTCTTTAATATACCAATTGTTATTAACATTCTATTTTTGGAATTTCGGTTACTATTCGACCTAATCGCTCCTTACTTACAGTTCGTTCCCAAAAATTTTTTAACTAATTTAAAAGGAAAATTCCAAACAAAAGTGATTTTCCGTAGAAAGTAAAGAGCCAAACCCTCGTCGAGCAAGCATTAAGTCCTACAATAATTCAAACTTAAAAGGAACAGAAATTACTGCCAGTGAACAAGCAAAACCCAAAACGAACGTAATTGGCCGATATGGTTTAAATGTGTTACTTGTATATTTTCTATTTTTCCCCAAACCATTTCGTATGGAATGAGTTGTCGTTTGACTCATTTTAAGAGTCAAAAGTACTTGATGCGCAACCTGCCAGCTCCCACGCTCTTCTTAGTTGCCCCTCTCCCCCTCAACCCTAATTAACATTTTGAGATAGCCATTCTGTTCATAATAGTCCAAAAGTCCAATAACTATGGCTTCGGGATGGCAGGGCCTCTCAAAGTCCCTGGGTTAAGGACTGTAACTTCTGCAAGTAGTCCATTATTTACATTTATATTTGATACTTTGTCTACATCATGGCTAAGAGTATTAAGGCTGAACTTTCAGGGAATGCTGAGGGGGATGTTGAACTGCTATATTGTACTCTATGCTATACTGGTACGGGCAAGCAATTTATAAAATATATTTATTTATTTTGGAAAAAGTACAAGATTTTTTTTGGCTAATTTGTGTATTTTTAGGCTATTTTGTGTGATATCTTTCAAAGCCTTCAAGATTAAAGAATCTTAAAAGTTTTATCTTTTCTAATGCTTTTAATATTCATATTTTGACAACCCAATACCTTTACACATTCAAGAATTTTAACTTTTGTCAAAATTCAACAATCCTTACAGCTAATTTGCACAATTTGACTGCTCAAAGCCTTCAATTTCCAGAATTTTCACAAATTTCCTATTTTCACACTTCTAAGACGTAATTTTTACAGTCGGAGAACATAATGCCTTCATACTTTCAAGAATCTCAATGTTTTCAAACTTCCGCAGTTCTTAGAATTAATTTTCATAATACGACAACCAAAAGCCTTGAAATTTCAAGAGTTTCATGTTTTTTTTCAAATTCTACGAGTCATAAACTTAATTTTCACAGTTTGACAACTCACACCTTTTAGACTTCGAAAACTTGAAATTTTAATCGACTGAGCTTATTGTTAGTCAAATCTATGATGCTGTCATGCTTGAATTTAACCCCAAGTTTCAGCTAATCGAAAAATCGCTAGAGGGACTGAGTAACGAACTTGAAAATTTAGAGGACAGACTGAATAGGCTTGAGAATAAGTTGGATGGTTATGAACAAGAATCACTACTAGACAGTCTGGTTTTTCACGGCGCTAGGCAGCAAAGTGGAGTTGACACTCGTTCTGCTGTGTTGCTAACTATTAATCAGAAGATGTCTTTGCCTGAAATTAGTACAACTGAGGTCGTGAACGTGTATAGACTTAGACTGAATAATGCCGCTACAACTGATTCAAATCAAGCGGTTCCATATGCTCTAAGGGTCGCTCTGATAATTTTGAAGTTTTTGAGCGAAGGCGCTGCTTGTAAAGTGTTTAAGGCCAAAGCCAAGTTGGCCTCCAGTGGTATTTTCGTTGCGGAGTCTCTGACCAAGAAGAGTCGAGATATTCTGAATGTGGCGAAAGACAAATTCGGTCAGCGGAATGCTTGGTCTGATGGGGGTCAAATATTGGCCAAGCCTAGCGACAGGACTTCAATAAAAAAGATACGGTATCTCGCTGACTGTATCTAGCTTGTTTTTTGTTTGTTTGTTTGTTGTTTTTTTGGTTTTTCTTCAGGATGATTGTATCCAAGATTTACTTTCTCACGGACTGTTATTTTATTTTCCCTTTTCTTTTTTTTTCTCTACAGAATGACCCGCTAATTTTCAGTTTATTTTTGCTTCTCAATTTATTTAATCTTTTTTGTATTATTTTTCTCAAAAATGTTGTCTGTTTCTATTTATTTTTGGATGCACTTTTCGTTTTTTTTTCTCGTTTTATTACTTCTGTTGTGTCATTTCGATGGTTCTGTCTGAATTACAGCAGTTTAGCCTGGAAAATTATTTATCGAGAGGAGTTGCTCCTGATGATGATTGTTCAATAACAGATCTGAAGCCTGTGAGAAGTAGTACATTTATATGGTCACCGCAAAGTTTTCTGGCACAACAAAGTGACTCGTGCCTTCGACTAGGTCCGTGGAATGTACATATTACGACGAGTTATCAGGACATCCTCCAGCTATTAGACGATTTTTTGTCGAAGTTTCATATAATTGGAGTTTGTGAATCATTCCTAAGTGCAGACCATTCTCTTCACTTTATTATTTTCCAGGGTATAATGTCCGTGTGAACAACCGAGCTTCGATGAGCCGCGGTGGGATTGCATTTTTGGTAAAAGAGGGAATTGGGTCCGGAGTACGGGATGACCTTAATGTTTGGACTGAAGGTAAGGTAGAGATATTTTCAATAGAGGTTGAATTAAATGGTAAAAATAATATTATTAGTATGTTGTATAGGCCACCCAGTTCTCACTATGATGATTTTATCAAAGAATTTAATGAGCTGCTTGCTAAACTACCCGCAGGTTGTAGTCATACTGTGATGGGCGATTTCAATTTTAACCTTCTTGATTTGTCTGGAATGAACGATGATTTTTTAAATTTTAATATTCCGAGTGATTTGTATTCCCTCGTGTCTGTGCCAACCAGAATAACTTCACAAAGTGAATCATTAATCGACAATATTTTTGTCCGATCGAATGATCTTCACAAGAGCTTTGCTGATGTGATAGTTTTTCCGGGATCACCATGTGAAAAAAAATGCGAAATAAGAAGGTCGTCACTAGATTCATGAAAAAAGAAAATCTCCAAAAATTTGCAGAAGAGATTAGCATTGTTGAATGAAGCCCAGTTCTTGAAGAAAAAGA
Organism: Artemia sp. Qi Xiang Cuo; assembly: GCF_049724085.1. NCBI lineage: Eukaryota > Metazoa > Arthropoda > Branchiopoda > Anostraca > Artemiidae > Artemia > Artemia sp. Qi Xiang Cuo. The sequence goes on along the minus strand of NC_142800.1, from coordinate 41,496,471 downwards.
ATGCTTTTCTAGAGCATTAGATAGCCTTATGTCAACCATTTTACCTATTTATGAGAGAACATGCCCTTTAAAAGCTTTAAAGTTGAAAAAACTTATTCCACGAGAGCCCTGGGTATCGATGGAAATAATTGATGAAATAGAACTGAGAAATAGGCTATATGAGAAATATTTGGATATTCGGAGCGATGAATCATTTGACCTATTTAAAACACAAAGGAATTTAGTGAATAAGCTCCGACGAAAAGCAATCTCTGAATTTTATAACCGCAAATTTGAGGATAGTAAAGGAAACATGAAAGATACATGGAGGGCAATTAATGATCTTGTTAGTGGCAAGAAAGATAAGAGTATTGAAGAAGTATGTTTAAGTGGATGCGACAGTGACGATAAAAGTGCAATAGTAAATAGATTTGGTGAATTTTTCTCTAACATTGGACCTGAAGTGCAAACTAGTGTTTATAATAAGTACCTAGAAATACAATGTAATAATATTCGTGATGAAAGAGATGAACCTTTGGAAATGTGTTTTAGTTTGTGTACCAGTGAAGAAGTGAGTAACTTTATAAAGTCACTGAAGTCTAATTCAGCTGGAGTTGATGGTTTGTCCCTTCGAGGGCTAGGCGATTTTAGGTTACATACTACCCTGTCTGGTTTTTATTATAAACCTTTCTCTAGAAAAGGGTAAGTTCCCTGAAAGTCGCAAAGGTCATACCCCTCCATAAAGATGGCTGCAAAAGTGATATTGAAAACTGGAGACCGATACGGATTTTACCTCTTTTTTCAAAAATATTAGAAAAAGTCGTCCACAAACGCCTCTACGATTTTCTCCAGGTGAATACTACTTAGTCAGACTCAATTTGGATTCCGTAAGGGACACTCCACAACGCATGCCATGCAGCATTTGGTGGAGTGCGTTAGCGGTGCGTTGGATAGCTATTTGCCTTCGTCGATTTTCATTGATATTAGAAAGGCGTTCGATACCGTAGATTTAAAGATCTTGCTTGACAGACTGAATTGTATGGAAATTCGTGGCACCTCCCTTCAGTGGTTGGATGCTTATCTTCATGGAAGATCCCTGCGTGTAGTGCTAAAGGATGTGGATTCGTCTGCTTATCCATTAAAATGTGGAATACCGCAAAGTTCAGTTTTAGGTCCCCTGCTTTATATTGTGTACGTTGACGCGTTGCGCTTTTATCTTCAAGACGTCTGTGTTACTACGTTTGCTGATGATATAGCTTTGACAGTGTGTGCGAAACCAATTGAAGAGCTGGTGTCGAAAGCTAATGATGAGCTAAGAAGACAGGAGATTTTTATGAACCTTAGTTTACAGTGCGTCAACTTTCCTAATGACTTTCTCCAGAGTTGGCACACCTGTTGACGCTAGCGGTCTAGTTATGCTGTCTGGGAAGCCTGTACAGAAAGTTAAAAGTGTAAGTTACCTGGGATTTTTCATAGACTGAAAACTTTCATGGAAGCATCAAAGTGATGTTATATCTGCCAAAATTACAAGAATAATTGGGATGCTCCGTAGACTTCAGCATTTTTTGCCAAAGCCGATTCTACTGATGATTTACTACTCTATTGTCTATCCATACATATCATATGGTTGTCTGATCTAGAGCAACAACTTTTACAGCAACTTCAAAAGAGTTCAAATTCTTCAAAACAAAGCAGTGAGGAGCATAGGCAATTATGTGAACGATGTAAACGATACAAGTGCCTGCTTCAGGGCTTTAGATTTTCTCAACGTGGGTCAACTACGTGACTATCAAGCAGTAGTTTTTGTCTTCCAGTGCGTGCATAATCTAGTCCCAAATATTTTTCGTGATATTTACCGTGCTAACTGTAATATTCATGCATATGATACGAGGAACAGTGAAAATTTGGTGGTTGAACTTACAAGTAGCGCGAGATCAGGATTCCGGCTGCAGTTTCTTGGAACTGGCGTCTGGAATTCTTTACCAGTGAGCTTTAGGGCGGCTGAATATCTTTTGAACTTTAAGAGAAATGTAAAAGGATATTTATTAAAAAATGGTTAGTATATGTGTGAATTTAATTTAATTTATTATTAGTAATATTATTTATTTATATTTTAATGAGGAAAGTGTGGTTGGGGTGGCAGGGAGTAACGGGTGGTTGGGAGTGATAGGGAGGAATTTGTGGATGGGATGGTAGGGTGAATGGAGATGGTAGGGAGGAATGGGTGGATAGGAGGTCTTGGGGTAGGGAATTAATTTGGGAGGTTGCGAGGTAGAAATTAATTTGGAGTTGATAATGTGAAGGAGTTTGCTTTGGTTTTTACCCCCATTTTTTTAGTTTATTTAGTTGTTGTTTGTTCGTGTGTTTTTTAAATGGCTAGCCGTTTTACTGCACGCCAGCAAAACCTTAGGTTTTTTCATTAGTGCAGTAGTTGCAAACTTTGAAGTGTTATAATTGTGCTTATTAATAAAGTAAAGGAAAAATTAACATTTTTACGCTTAAAATTTTTATAATTGGCCAACACAATACCATTGAAGTCTCAAGATTCTAATTTTTTTTCAAAATTTTACAATTCTTCAGAATTTTACAAGACATAGCCATTAAATTTCAAGAATCTTAACAATTTTCACGTTCTCTTACTTCACTAACATTTAATTTAGTCCATAAGCTTCAAGAATCTCAACTTTTTTCAAAATTCCATAAGTCACAGACTTAATTTTCACAGTTTGATAACTAAAAACCTTCACCCTTCGAGAATCTTACTTTCAGTTTTTATATTTGAACCACATAATGCCTTCACACTTTACGAAATCTCAACATTTTTTTAAGTTCCACAATTCGTAGACCTAATTTTCACAATTTTACAACTCAAAAGCCATCAAATATAAAGAATCTTAACAAACTTCACTTTTTCCAACAATTCTTGAACACAATTCTACAATTCTTGGATTTAGTTCTCACAAATTGATTTAAAGACGTAATTACGATAGTTTGATTGATTTTCACAAAACAATTTCCTCTTGATCTAAGCTTTATCTCCCATACAGTTCCCAAGGTCTTGCAGAAAATTTGAAAAGTTGGGTAGACTTTGCTTCTTTTCATTTTCTCGGGCACGCGTGTCGTTTCCAAATTATACCCCAGTGAAATTGTGGAAATTTTGGTCTACCGAGCGATCTCTAAGAGCTTTCTACTATCATCAATCTGTGAAAAATATCTAACTTACATAATTTACGGTCACTAGCCATGGGACCAGACAGGCTGGGGTTTTCTGGACCACGAAGGCATATTTGTTAGACTTTCTGATGTTCCGAACAAAACTGTGATCTCAATATTTGATGCAATGTCCTTAAAATTATTAGGGAAGGAAAAACAAAAGGGCATGGGAGAGAGGATGAGTGCTCTTAAATCACTTTTGGCTCTTTAAAAGAGTATTGGGCAGTTCAGTATTTAATTGAATGATCACCTTCCAAATTATCTCATGGAGGTGGACGGGAAAAAATTTTTCGTTCATTTATTGGCCATTTGTGGTCCCTTATCTTGGGGGGGGGGAGGGGTACCTATAATTTGTTTTTTCCTTTCGCATCTGCGTCTTTTTAGTCCGAGGTATTCAGGATATAAGGTTCGAGATAAATGAGAAAATAAATTTTGTATCCTTTTTTGGCCCCTTTTTTGTGGGGTGGAACATGATATACCTAAAAAATTTTGTTCATTAGGCTGTTTTTGGCCCATGGGCTTGCAGCTTTAACTTTCAAACTGATCAAAGACAATAAGGTTTTGGTGCAATTCTGGCGCACTTACAACAGTGATAATACTAAATTTGTTTATTAATAAATGTTTATGAAATTTTTTTTTTTTGGCTTTCTTAAATCGATTTTTTTAGGTCTCTTTTCAAGGGCGCTGGCAGAAAATTTCCCAGGGGGGGGGATCCAAACGCCAAAATAGAAGTGGTGGTTGGGTGACAAGGAACATATTTCAGGAGATTTGTTTCGTAGGAGTAAGTTTATTTTTAAATACTTTTAGGAAACAACTCTCAAATAAACAGAGGAATTAAATTGTACGCAAAGTAAAACAAATTACAGTAAATTTTAAACTACAGAAGTTCCTGGCAAAGGGATCAATTTATTTAATCAATAATATATTTAATTATTATGAATTTAATCTTAAAAGAAAATCAAACTCAAACCAAAATTACAGAAAGATTTATTGCTTCCGTAGATTATAGCAGATTTAGAGTTGTCGTCATGCAATATTCTACGCCTTAGAATAGTTTACAGAAGGAGAAGAGATACTTAAAAATCATCCTGCCTGCATAAATACCACGTTTTGATTTTAAAACAACCATGTAAAATGTGCCTTTTCATAACAGGAAAATTCTCCCCCTTGAACTTCAATCCCTTATATATTCAGACATAAAAAAATAGAATAGCGAAAGAAAAACAAAATTTAAACTAACTATCCAGCTGTTAAATTGACCCTCTTTCTTTTTATTGCCATATTCAACTAAATAAAATGAACAGTTTCAAAAAAAAATTCTTTATAAGAGAATCTTATAAAATAGTTTGTGATAAGAAACTAGAAGTAAAAAGTGACTTGGCCCAATATTCACCAAAACTAAAAATGGAATTCTCATGACAATTGCTACACCGGCAGTATTGGCTTTTTATGCTGATTCTAAATACATAAAATTCTTTCAGTTTATTGTTACCCACCCAAAGCGAAAAATCTGATAAAATTTGCCAGATTTTTGAAAAAGGGGAAACACCCCCAAAAAACAAGCAATCTTATTGAAAATCCCTTTATTAGATACATCTTATCAGAGAACCCTGGCATTAGAGGTTTCAAGCTCCAATCTTCAAAACGCAGAATTTTGCTTTTTTTTTGTTTTTGATGAAACACTGTCGATGTATGTTTATTTTTTTTGTGTTTTCCAAGGGGTGATTGTATTAAACCGAAGGTCCAAGATAATTTGGAGGCAGCTCATTCAAACGTAAATTTAAAGCTCTTTTTTTAGTGACCATACAGATTGGGTCAGGGCAATGTCTTGTTTTTTTTTTGCTATTTTAGGGCACAAAACTGCGACTTTACCCCGAAGAGGACGAATTTTCAGTCAATTTAAAATTCTGAGAAGCTTATTGATTCAAAAGTATCAATAACTATATTTTATGTTTCCAAGTTCCAAAAGAAGTAATGGCACACGGTGGCACTACTGGATTCAACCACGTTGATTCGCTTTATTTGTAATTAATTAGAAAACTTTCCGAAAAATTAGTTTTTCAAAGAAAAGTAAAGGCCATTTTAAACTTAAGCTCAGGAGATACAAATACCTGTTAAAATTCAAAATCAAAACGACCAGAAATTTACTATTAAAGAATAAATGAAACCCAAAACGAAAAGAAATTAAATAAACAATCATAGCAAAAAACACAAACAAGTAATACTATAAATGAATAAATAGATCTTAAAGCGAGTAATGCTTAGATTGAATATGAAAATCATGCTTACAACAAAAAAATAGTTGGCTATTAAAGTATAAATGAAACTTAGAACGAACAGAAATTAAATAAACAATCAATGTGAACAAAACATACAATATATATTAATGTAAATGAATAAATAAATCTTAAAACAAGTGAAACTTAAATTGAATGTGCAAATCAAGTTTGAATCGAATAAAAATAACTACAAACATGAGTCTGGGTATCGCTTCACTGCAGAAGCCTAAAACCTACTGCGTCATTGGCGCCTTACTGAAAACTATATGGGTCTTGAACAGTCTTGGAAAGCATAATCAAAACCAAATTCAATATTAGATATATAATGCTATTAATTGTTGAAAGATCCATCAGTTCAAGATTTTTTTTTCACCTTAATTTTTATTTTCATTTTCAATGCTGTAAGAACTGGAAAAGAATACATTTGTAAATGCGAGTAATTCGTTTTCAGTGAAGCGCCAATCACTTAGAATGCTTTAGGTTTTTACAGTTAAAGAAAAGGGCAGTATCCAAATTTTGTTTGTAGTGAAACTATATTTGTCTTGACCAATCTTGGAAAGAACTAATAAATTAAACTGAATGTTTTATGCATAGAGATAATTAAATGCTGAAACCTCAGTAGTTCGAGATATTACTATAGCCGTATTATTTATCTTCAAAAGTACAAAAGGAAAACATTTGTAACATAATTTGTTTTCAGTTCAGCGCCGACGACATAGCAGGGTTTAGGCTTCTGCAGTGAGGCGATACCCAAATTCATGTTTGTAGCTATTTTTATTCGATTCAAACTTTATTTTCATATTCAATTTAAGTTTCACATGTTTTAAGATTTATTTATTCATTTACATTAATATATATTGTATGTCTGTTCGCATTGATTGTTTGTTTAATTTCTGTTCATTTTAAGTTTCATTTATAATGTAATAACAAACTATTTTTTTTTGTTTTCAGCTTGATTTTCGTATTCAATCTAAGCATTACTTGCTGTAAGATCTATTTGTTCGTTTATATTATTACTTGTTGTGTGTTTTTTGCTATGATTGTTTATTTAATTTCTGTTCGTTTTGGGTTTCATTTATTCTTTAATAGTAATTTCTGGTCGTTTTGAGTTTTAATTTTAACAGGTATTTGTATCTGCTGAGCTTAAGTTTAAAATGGCCTTTACTTTTCTTTGAAAAACTTATTTTTCGGAAAGTTTTTTTTTAAATAATTTTCGGTCGTTTTTGATTGCACAAAGTATCAAGTTTTTATGGTATGGGGGGGGGGGGGTTATTACTGTCCGATTATTCTTGACTTTAAAAAAAGGATCTAGAACTTTCAATTGAAATCGAATGAGGGTTTTTTCAAAATTTTCAAAGAAAATTTGTAATTGGAAAAATGAGATACTTCAAAGCACTAAAAAACTTTTGTTTAATTAGCAAGGTGTTGAGAAGTGGACAATCCCTTTATATACAAAGTATATATTATATCTACAAAGATTAATTGCGGAATATTCTTACTAAACACATTTTGCATGCTGACCCGCTATGCTTACCCCCCCCCCCCTAATGTGCAAATCTATAGCGCAAATTTATTTCTAAAGTAACGAAGAAACTCAAAAAACCGGTGTGTTCTCGAATTTTACGCAGCGTAAACTTGAGTGAGAGGCGCATAATACACAAGTACCAAAATTCCTTCCCCCTAAAGAAATAAAAAAAATAAAAGGCATTTCACCCATTTGATATCGCCCCCGCCCCCTTCATCCCCTGCTTGACCTAATATTAGTGAGATTTCCCATTTTCGACGCTCGTTAGAATGATGCATTACTCTTCCAATTTGATAGAATCCGGGGGTGGGGCATATGATTTCAAGATATTAATAAAGGGGAAATGTATGTCTTACTCGTGCTAAAGACTACGTCTTAAAAACACAGACAATGAAAATAAAAACAAATTGACAAGCCAATAAAACATAAAAAACATAAACGACGAAAAATAAAAGATGACAATATGATATTATTATACGCAAAAAAAAACCATCTATTATAGAAAACCGGGGCTTCTAGCCTGCAAGCCTAGAGGGTAGGACAGGGGAGGGGGGAGTGATATTAGATGGAATTTAAGACATATTAAGAGCTTTTAAGGAAATACCCCTTTTTCATTAAGATAAATTTATGGATATTTCACATTATCCTAACAATATTTTCCAGCTCGCACCTAGTAGCCATCTTTTGCAGAGGGAGCATTGATAATAGATGTAGTTTACAGGCGTTATTGCACCTTTAAAATGATAAAGAATAACATGCCAAATTTAAGGAAAGACGAAGGGAGAGGACTCCGGGGGAGAGGAATCGTTTTCTCCGTCACCAGCTCAACACTGTTTTTTTTTTTTTTAAATTAAAGAAAAGCTGTATTTTTCAGGCGTACATTTATGGTTATTCTGCCGCCCGCTACCATTTTGCTGACCTCTGTCCTTCTCACCACTAAAGAATTTCCCCGTCTCCCTCTCCCTCCGAGTGGTCTTTCTTAGCACAGAGTATAGTCTCACTATAATATCAAAACGTACAAAGTAGGCAAAATTTCATTCTAGGAAATTCTTGTTACCATCCACCCCTTGCGCTGTAGGGGAGTTTGGCTTTTGTCTACTCTTTTTGAGGGACGGAATCCGGCCATTCTACGCACAGTGTGGGAGTTTGGTCTGTGTCTACTCATTCCTGGGACGAAATCCGGGTTTCGGATAGGTGATAAAAGAGGCTAAAACGGTCTCGCTCGAGATAGTTTAAAGGTAGTAATAATAGGGAAATTATCGGTGAGTTTCTACAGCAACCATCTAACGCCAGAGTATTCCTGTGCGAGAAGAGTAGATGTTCAAACCGGTAAAAAAGTATACTTATGGTCCAGAGTGGAATGGTGCTACGAAACTTTTTTCACACTAGCACCAGCTCTCCGCACGACCCCCCTTGAAACCGATCCCCGACCTCCCCCCCCCTTTAGTTTCACTAGTGTTAGATACTCTAAGCATTTCACCTCACAATGTTACACTATAGTTGCTCTAAGACATCCCCTCTCATCATCCCCATCTCCCCAAAACACTTTTCAGACATTTCTCGCTAAAAATTTTATTTTCAAGTCATTCATTCGGGCTTTCGCAAGCAATTCAGCGCTCAGTGCAGCACTATAACTACTCTAAGACACCCCTCTGCCATCACCACATCCCCCCAACCACAGACACTTTCTTAGAAGTAGCATTTTTTCGTTATGATGACAACTTATCTGTTGGAAGTAACAAAGTTTCTGTCAAACATACACAATTTTCCTTAGAAGTAACAATTTTTCGCTATGATGACAAGTTTTCTGTCGGAATTACCAAGTTTTCCTTAACACTAACAAATTTTCTTTTCGATGTAACAACATTCTTCCTTAATATTACCAAACTTTTACTTAATACGCTCATATTTAATTTAGAAATAATATTTTTTGTCAGTGTTAAGAAGTCTTCTGTATGAAATAGCAAGTTTTCTGTCAAAGATACCGAATTTTTCTTAGAAGTAACATATTTTTTTTTATTGTGATAACAACTTTTCTGTAAGAAGTAGCAAGTTTTCCTTAACACTAACAAATTTCCTCTTCAATGTAACAACATTCTTCCTTAATGCTACCAAACTTTTACCTAACACTAACAGATTTTCTCTTCGAAGCATGAACTTTTTTAGTTGTTAAGTATGTTAATACTAACATACTTTTTCTTAAGACACTCAAATTTCTCTTAGACATAACACTTTTCGACAGTGCTAACACGTTTACTGCATGAAGTAGCAGGCTTTCTGTCAAGAATATCAAATTTTTTCCTTAGAAGTAACAATTTTTTCATTATGATGACAACTTATCCGCCAGAAGTAACAAACTTTTTACCTAACATACACAATTTTTCTTAGAAGTAACAATTTTTCGTTATGATAACAAGTTTTTTGTCAGAAATAGCAAGTTTTCCTTAACAATAACAAATTTTCGCTTCGAAGTATCAACTTTTTTCCTTAATACTAACACACTTTTACTTAACACACTCAAATTTCTCTTAGAAATAATATTTTGAATAATTTGAACAATTGAAGTTATCAAGTATTTTGGGCAATAGGTTGCATTAAGATTGGGCTGGGTAATTGTAGACAGAGAATTGTAGACAGAGTCGTAGATTTATGGTTATCCTGCCTCCCTCCACTATTGTGCCGACCTGTTCCCTGGTTGCCACTAAGGAAGTGTCCAGTCTCCACTCCCCGAGTGGTTTCTTTTAGCCCAGGGTATATTTTTACCAAAATATCAAAACACGCAAAGTAGGGGAAATTATATTTCGGGAAATTCTTGTAACCATCCACCCCTTGCGCTGTAAGGGAGTTTGGTTTGTGTCTACTCTTTTCGGGGGAAGGAATCCCGCCATCCTAAGCGCAGTGTGGGAGTTTGGTCTGTGTCTACTCATTCCTGGGACGAAATCCGGGTTTCGGATAGGTGATAAAAGAGGCTAAAAACGGTCTCGCTCGAGATAATTTAAAGGTAGTAATAATAGGGAAATTGTCGGTGAGTTTCTACAGCAACCCTCTAACGTCAGAGCATTCCTGTGCGAGAAGAGTAGATGTTCAAACCGGTAAAAAAGTATACTTATGGTCCAGAGTGGAATGGTGCTACGAAACTGTTTTCACACTAGCACCAGCTCACCGCACGACCCCCCTTGAAACCGATCCCCGACCTCCCCCCCCCTTTAGTTTCACTAGTGTTAGATACTCTAAGCATTTCACCTCACAGTGTTACAATATAACTACTCTAAGACATCCCCTCTCATCACCCCTTCTCCCCCAATCACTTTTCCGACATTTCTCGCAAAAAATTTATTTTCAAGTCATTCATTCAGGCTTTCGCAAGCAATTCAGCGCTCAGTGCAGCATTATAACTACCCTAAGACATCCCTATGCCATCATGACATCCCCCCAACACCATACACTTTCTTAGAAATAACACTTTTTTCTTTTAATGACAACTTATCTGTTGGAAGTAACAAAGTTTCTGTCAAACATACACAATTATCCTTAGAAGTAACAATTTTTCGCTATGATAATAAGTTTTCTGTCAGAAGTACCAAGTTTTCCTTAACACTAACAAATTGTCCCTTCGATGTAAAATTTTTCCTTAATACTAACATACTTCTACCTAACACACCCAAATTTCTCTTATAAATAACATTTTTCGTCAGTTACAAGAAGTTTTCTGTTTGAACTAGCAAGTTTTCTGTCAGATATACCAAATTTTTCTTAGAAGTAAAATATTTTTTTGATTGTGATAACAACTTTTCTGTCAGATGTAGCAAGTTTGCCTTAACACTAACAAATTCCCTCTTCAAAGTAGCAACATTCTTCCTTAATGCTACCAAACTTTTACCTAACACTAACAGATTTTCTCTTCGAAGCATCAACTTTTTTAGTTGTTAAGTATGTTAATACTAATATACTTTTACTTAAGACACTCAAATTTCTCTTAGAAATAACACTTTTCGTCAGTGATAACACGTTTTCTGCATGAACTAGTAAGTTTTCTGTCAAAGATACCAAATTTTTTTCTTAGAAGTAACAATTTTTTCGTTATGATGACAACTTATCCGCCAGAAGTAACAAACTTTTTACCTAACGTACACAATTTTTCTTAGAAGTAACAATTTTTTCGTTATGATAACAAGTTTTTTGTCAGAAATAGCAAGTTTTCCTTAACAATAACAAATTTTCGCTTCGAAGTATCAACTTTTTTCCTTAATACTAACACACTTTTACTTAACACACTCAAATGTCTCTTAGAAATAATATTTTTCGTAATTCATAACACGTTTTCTGGTTGAACTAGCAAGTTTTCTGCCGAAGATATCAAATTTTTCTTAAAAGTAAAAATTTGTTATTGTGATAACAACTTTTCTTTCAGAAGTAGCAAGTTTTCCTTAACACTAACAAATCTTCTCTTCAAAGTAACAGCATTCTTCCTTACTACTACCAAACTTTTACTTGATACTAACAGATTTTCTCTTCGAAGCATCAGCTTTTTTCCTTAATTAAATTAAAAAAACAAGTTTTTCAAACTGAAAGTAAGGAGCGACATTAAAACTTAAAACGAACAGAAATTATTCTGTATATGAAAGAGGCTGTCCCCTCCTTAACACCTCGCTCTTTACGCTAAAGTTTTTTATTGTTTAACAAAAATAGAGTTGTGAAAAAGTCAAACTTTAGTGTAAAGAGAGAGTTGTTGAGGAGGGGACAACCCCTTTCATATACGGAATAATTTCTGTTCGTTTTAAATTTTAATGTCGCTCCTTACTTTCAGTTTAAAAAACTTGTTTTTTTATTTAATTTCTGATCGTTTTTTAGTTAATGCAGCTTTTATTTTGCTCACGGTCATTGAATAAGTAAACAAAATTTGCATAAAAATTTTACTCTTCTTTTGCTAAATGGTTGTCACTAAATTTGGTTCTGACGTAATTTACAAATTAACTTACGTAACGAACTTCTATAAAATACAAGTTGCAAAGGGCGAAAAATACAAAGTTGCAGATTTTTGCAGATATGAGCTTGAAACCAATGTAATAGGGTTTTCTGAAACGCTGAATCTGACGGTGTGATTTTCATTAAAATTCTTTCACTTGTACGGTATTTTTCCCCCCTCTTTAAAAAATCAGGTAAATTTTCTCAGGCTCGTAGCGTTTGATGAGTAATACTAAACTTAATAAATTTTATATATTTAGAATCAGCATTATAAGTCCATTCTTTTGATACATTTATTGACATCACAATTCCGTTTTTAAAAGTTTCGATTACTATTGAGCCGTATCGCTTGTTTTTTTATTACGTATATATTATTACGTATATGAGGGGGGTTCTTCCCTTTGTCAATATCACGCTCTTTACGTTAAAAGTTAAAATTTTGTTTAATTCATAAGTCCCTGAATCACAAAGGCCGTTTAATTAGATTAGATAGCTCTTTTTGAAAGCACTAAAAAAACTGCAGCGTAAAGAGCGAGGTATTGACTTGGGGGCGAAACCCCTCATATACGTAATAATTTCTGTTCGTTTTAAGTTCTAATGTTGCTTTTTACTTTCAGTTGAAAAAACTTGTTTTTTTTAAATTTAATTCCTGATTGTTTTTTAAATAATGCTTGGAAATCCGGCACCCCTTTCATAAGAATGTCCCTTACCGCAAAGAAACATCCTCCACGGAAATATTCTCCCGAGTAACCCCCGCGTCCCGCCCCCCCCCACCAGAAAAAAATCCTTCCTGAAAATGTCTGTATACTTCCCAATAACCAATACAATATGTAAGCAATGGGCAAAGTTAATAACTTGCAGCCCTTCCCCTGAGAAGTGTGGGGGATTAAGTCGTAGTAAAAGACATATTTATTTGATTTTCGACTATGCTTAACAAAATGGCTATCACAAAATTTTGATCGGGTGACTTTGGGAAAAAATGAGCGTGGGAGGGGACCTAGTTGCCCTCTATTTTTTTTGTTCACTTAAAAAGGGCACTAGAACTTTTAATTTCCGTCCCAATGAGCCCTCCTACGATATTCTAGGATCACTCGGTCAATACGATTACCCCTGGGGAAAAGAAAAAAAACAAAACAAATAAACACGCATCCGTGATCTTTCTTCTTGCAAAAAATGGAAAATTCCACATTTTTGTAGATAGGAGCTTGAAATCTCTACAGTAGGGTTCTCTGATACGCTGAATATGATGGTGTGATTTTCATTAAGGTTAACTTTCAGGGGGTCTTTTCCCCTTTTTTCGAAAATAAGCCAAATTTTCTCAGGCGCGTAACTTTTGATGGGTAACATTATACTTGATGAAACTTATATATTTGAAATCACAATTACAATATGATTCTTTTGATGTACCTATTGGTATCAAAATCCCGTTTTTTAGACTTTCGGTTACCAATGAGCCGGGTCGCTCCTTACTTACAGTTCGTTACCACGAACTGTTTAATACTAACATACCTTTACTTAACAGTCTTAACACACTCAAATTTCTCTTAGAAATAACAGTTTTCGTCAGTGATAACACGTTTTCTTCTTGAATTAGTAAGTTTTCTGTTAAAGATATCGAATTTTTTTCTTAGAAGTAGTAATGTTATCGTTATGATAACAACTTATCAGCTAGAAGTAACAAACTTTCTGTCAAATATACACAATTTTTCTTAGAAGTAACAATTTTTTTCGTTATGATAACAAGTTTTTTGCCAGAGGTATTAAGAATTCCTTAATGCTAACAAATTTTTCCTTCGAAGTGTCAACTTTTTCCCTTTAAACTAACACACTTTTACTTAAAAAATTCAAATTTCTCTTAGAAATAGTATTTTTCGTCAGTGAAAACACGTTTTCTGTTCAAACTAGCAAGTTTTCTGAGACAGATAGCAAATTTTTCTTAGAAGTAACAATTTTTGATTGTGATAACAACTTTTCTGACAGAAGTAGCAAGTTTTCCTTAACACTAACAAATTGTCTCATCGAAGTAACAACATTCTTACTTAATACTAAGACACTTCTACTTAACATTAAATTTCTCCTTGAAATAACAAGTATTTTCTTAACAGTAACAAATTTTTTCAATAGCTCCAACTTATCCGTCGAAGATAACAAATCTTTCTTAAAAGTAACAATTGTTCGTCACTGATAACACGATTTAGAACTAGCAAGTTGGCCAGCAAAGATAACAAATTTTTCTTAGAAGTAACAATTTTTTCGTTTGTGATAACATATTTTCTGTCAGAATTAGCAAGATTTCCTTAACACTAACAAGTTTTCTCATTCAAGTGACAAAATTTTTCTTACCACTAACAAACTTTTACTTAACAATATCAAATTATCTTAGAAGAAACAGGTTTTTTCTTAACAGTAACAATTTTTTCTAATAGTACCAAATTTTTCATCAAAGATAAAAAATTTTTCTTAAAAGCAACAATTTTTTCGTCACTGATAACACGATTTCTGCTAGAACTAGCAAGTTGTCCTGCAAAGATAGCAAATTTTTCTTAGAAGTAACAATTTTTTTTGTTTGTTGTAACAACTTTTCTGTCAGAAGTAGCAAGTTTTCCATAGCACTAACAAATTTTTCTTCGAAGTAACAACATTCTTCCTTAAGACTACAAAACTCTTACTTAACAGTAATAAATTTTCCCTTCAAAGTACCAACTTTTTTTCATAATACTAACAAACTTTTACTTAACACACTCAAATCTCTCTGGGAAATAACACTTTTCGTCAGTGATAACACGTTTTCTGCTTGAACTAGCAAGTTTACTTTCAAAGATACCAAATTCGTGTGTGTGTGTGTTTTTTTTGTTTGCTTGTTCGTGTGTTTGTGTTTATATATATATATATATATATATATATATATATATATATATATATATATATATATATATATATATATATATATATATATATATATATATATATATATATATATATATATATATATATATATATATATTTTTTTTTTTTTATATATATATATATATATATATATATATATATATATATATATATATATATATATATATATATATATATATATATATATATATATATATATATATATTTATATATATATATATATATATATATATATATATATATATATATATATATATATATATATATATATATATATATATATATATATATATATATATATATATATATATATATATATATATATATATATATATATATATATATATATATATATATATATATATATATATATATATATATATAAACCGACCCGACTGGATCTTTCTACAAAAAGGTGCTAATCGACGTCGGTAATCAGACCTATTTCTGCTCCACTGATTTTAAAAATTGAACCAATCACCAAATGAGGACCTAAATTCAACGTAGAGAAACCTAACCTTGACAGAAAACTTGTTACTTCTAATAGAAATTTGATAGTGTGAGGTAAAAGTTTGTTAGTATTAAGGAAAAAAGTTGTTACTTCGATGAGAAGATTTGTTAGTGTTAAGAACAACTTGCTACTTCTGACAGAAAAATTGTTATCATAAAAAAAAATTGTTAATTCCGAGAAAAATTTTATATGTTTGACTGAAAACTTGTTACTTCTAGTAGATAACTTGCCATCATAACGACAATTGCTATTTCTAAGATAATATTTGGTATCTTTGAGAGAAAAATTCCTAGCTCAGACAGAAAACGTTTTATCACTGACGAAAAAATGTTACTTCCAAGAGAAATTTGGGTCTGTAAAAAAAAGTTTGTTAGTATTAAGGAAAAAAGTTGTTACTTCGAAGAGAAGGTTTGTTATATTTGACGGAAAACTTGGTGCTGTTGGAATAATTTTGTTACTTCTAAGAAAAATTTGTTATCTTTGCTGGACAACTTGCTAGTTCTAGCAGAAATAGTGTTATCAGTAATGACAAATTGTTACTTTTAAGATAAAATTTGTTATCTTCGACGGATAAGTTGGAGTTATTAGAAAATTTGCTACTGTTATGAAAATACATGTTATTTCTAGGAGAAATTTGATGTTAAGTAAAAGCTTGTTAGTATTAAGAAAGAATGTTGTTACTTCGATGAAACAATTTGTTAGTGTTAAGGAAAACTTGCTACTTCTGTCAGAAAATTTGTTATCACAATAAAATAATTGTTACTTCTAAGAAAAAATTGGTATCTTTGGCATAAAAATTTCTAGTTCGAACAGAAAACGTGTTATCACTGATGAAAAATATTATTTCTAAGTGAAATTTGAGTGTGGTAAGTAAAGGTGTGCTTGTTTTAAGGAAAAAAGTTGATACTTTGAAGGGAAAATTTTTTTATTGTTAAGGAAAACTTGCTACTTCTGGCAGAAAACTTGTTATCATAACGAAAAAAATTGCTACTTCTAAGAAAAATTGTGTAAGTTTGACAGAAAGCTTGTTACTTCTAGCGGATAAGTTGTCATAATAACTAAAAAATTGTTACTTCTAGGAAAAAAATTTGGTATCTTTGACAGAAAACTTATTAGTTCAAGCAGAAAACGTGTTATCACTGACGAAAAGTGTTATTTCTTAGAAAAATTGGAGTGTGTTAAAAAAAAGTATGTTAGTATTAAGGAAAAAATTTATTGCTTCGAGGAGAAAATATGTTAGTATTAGGTAAAAGTTTGGTAGTATTAAGGAAGAATGTTGTTACTTCGATGAGAAAATTTTCTAGTGTTAAGGAAAACTTGCTACTTCTGACAGAAAAGATGTTATCACAAAAAAAAAATTGTTACTTCTAGGAATAATTGGACAAGTTTTTGACAGAAAACTTGCTTGTTAGAAGAGAAAACGTGTTATCACTGACGGAAAATGTTATTTCTAAGAGAAATTTGGGCGTGTTAAGTAAAAGAATTGTAGTGTTAAGGAAGAATTTTGTTACTTCGAAGAGAGAATTTGTTAGTGTTAAAGAAAACTTGGTACTTCCTACAGAAAGCTTATTATCATAGCGAAAAATTGTGTAAGTTTGTTTTGCTGAAAGTTTGTTACTACTAACAGATAAGTTGTCAACATAAGGAAAAAATGCGATTTCTAAGAAAGTGTCTGTGGTTAGGGGGATGTGGTGATGGCAGAGGGGTGTCTTAGAGTAGTTATAGTGCTGCACTGTGGGCTGAATTGCTTGCGAAAGCCCTAATGAATGACTAGAAAATAAAATTTTTAGCGAGAAATGTCTGAAAAGTGTTTTGGGGAGATGGGGGTAATGAGAGGGGATGTTTTAGAGTAGCTATAGTGTAATATTGTGAGGTGAAATGCTTAAAGTATCTAACACTAGTAAATAAAAAAGGGGGGGAGGTTCTCTGTCTTCAAAGAGGGGGGGGGTATCGTGTGGAGAGCTGGTGCTAGTGTGAAAACAGTGTCGTAGCGCCATTCCATTCTGGACCATAAGTATACTTTTTTACCGGTTTGGACATCTACTCTTCTCGCACAGGGATGATCTGACGTTAGAGGGTTGCTGTACAAACTCAGGTGCAATTTCCCTATTATTACTACCTTTAAATTACCTCGAGCGAGACAGATTTTAGCCTCTTTTATCACCTAGCCGAAGGCCGGATTCCGTTGCAGGAATGAGTAGTCCCAGACCAAACTCCCCCACTGCGCGTAGGATGGCCAGATTCCGTCCCCCAAAAAGAGTAGACACAGACCAAACTCCGCCACAGCGCACGGGTTGAATGGTAACAGGAATATCTCGAATTAGAATTTCCCTTTCTTTGCATGTTTTGATATTTTGGCAAAAATTTACCCTGGGCTAAGAGAAACCGCTCGGAGGGGGGAGACTGGACACTTCCTCGGAGCCGACCAGGGAACAGGTTGGTTCCTTAGTGGAGGAAGGCAGAATAACCATAAATGTTCACCTGAAAATTAGCGCCTTTCTTTAATTAAAAAAATAAAACCGTGTTGAGCTGGTGATGGAGAAAACAGTTCCCCTCCCCCAGAGTCCTATCCATTCGTCTTTCCTTAAATTTGGAGTGTTATTCTTTATCATTTTAAAGGTACGACAACGTCTATAAACTACATCTACTATCAATGCTGCCTCTGAAAATGATGGCTACTAGGTGCAAACTGGAAAATATTGTTAGGATAATATGAAATATCCATGAATTTATCTTAATGAAAAAGGAATATTCCCTTAAAAGCTCATAATATGTCTTAAATTCCATCTAATATCACTTCCCCTCTCCTACCCTCCGGGCTTACAGGCTAGAAGCCTCGGTTTTCTATAATAGATGGTACTTTTTTGCGTATTGTATAATATGAGATTTCCATCTTTTATTTTTTGTCGTGTTTTTTAGCTGCCTTTTTTATGTTTTATTGCTTGTCAATTTGTTTTTATTTTCATTGTCTGTGTTTTTAAGATGTAGTTTTTAGCACGAGTAAGACATGCATTTCCCCTTGATGAATATATTGAAAGCATATACCCCCATCCCAGGAGTCTATCGAATTGAGAGAGTAATGCATCATTCTAACGAGTGTAAAAAAATGGGAAATCTCACTAATACTAGGTCAATCAGGGGATGAAGGGGGCGGGGCGGTGTCAAATGGGTGAAATGCCATGGCAGTGTCGTGTGTTTAGTGGAGCATTAGGATCGGCTTGGGTTGAATCACGCGATTTAAAACCATAATTTTTATTATAAAACGCCTGAAGAGAGTTATGTTTGGGTTGAGGGGGGGGTCATGTAATGTCATTGTGATTTGAACTTTAGCTTAAAAGTTAAGGTGTGGACATTAAAGAATTTTTCCCATGGAAGATATGAAAATCTAACTGGTAGCAGTCCTTAATATGGTTTAAGTTGCATCTAATATTACTCCCCCCTACCCCCCGGGGTTGCAGGCTTGAAGCTCCCAGTTTTCTATAATAGATGGTTCTTTTTTTGCATATATGATAATATGACATTTTCATCTTTTATTTTTTTCGTGTTTTTTTTTCTATGTTTAATTGCTCGTCATTTGTTTTTATTTTCATTGTCTGTGTTTTCAAGATTTATTGTTTGGGACGAGTAAGAAACGCATTTCCCCTATATTAATATCTTGAAAGCAAATACCCCCCGGAGTCTATCAAATTTGGCAGTAAACACGCCGTTCTAACGGGTGTTTCAGCCATCTGGGAATTTTGTCTAGTAACAACGTGGGGGAGTTTTGCTAGGTGGGGGGTATGTCTAGAAAAACATCACATGGGAGTTTAGCTAGCTGGGGGGTATGTCTAGAAAACATCACAGGGGAGTTTTGCTAGCTGGGAATTTTATCTAGAAACAACGTGGGGAGTTTTGCTAGCTGGGGGTTATGTCTCGAAAGGCATCGTAGGGGATTTCAGCCACCTGGGGGGGGTGATTCTTGAAAAGTATAGGAGGTATTTTTTTGTCCAGAAAATTGATATGCGCTAGAATGCTAGCCTAGACAACACAATTTGTTTCAAACCTGTCCTGCAAACATAACAAACATAAAAAACAAAGAAAAATCAAACAACATAACCATGGAACAACATCAACATAATATAACAACATAACATAACATCCAAATAACCATGAAACAACATCAGCATAACATAACTATCAAACAACATAATATAACCAACATAGCATCACATTAACATAATATAATATAACATAACAACAATAACCATGAAGCAACATCAGCATAACATAACAACATAACATAAAATCAAAATAACCATGAAACAACATCAACATAACATAACAACAATAGCCATCAAACAACATTAACATAACATAAACAGTATAACATAACATAAACATGAAACAACATCAACACAACATAACAACAATAACCATCAAAAAACATTAATATAACATAACCAACATAACCAAGAAACATCATACAACATAACCATGAAACAACGTCAACATAAAATAACAATATAACATAACATCAAAATAACCATGAAACAACGTCAGCATAACATAACCATCAAACATAACAACATAACTAACCAACATAACATAGCATCAACATAACATCATCATAACATAACAACAATAACCATGAAACAACATCATCATAACATAACAACAATAGCCATCATACAACATTAACCTAACATAACAGCAATAGCCATGAAACTGAATTAACATAACATAACATACAACAACCATCAAACAACATTAACATAACATAACAACAATAACCATCAAACAACATTAACATAACATAACATAACAATGAAACAACATCAACATAACAGCATAACGTAACATCAAAATAACATAACCATGAAACAAAATCAACATAACATAACATAACAATATAACATAACATCAACATAACATAACCATGAAACATAACATAACAACAATAACCATCAAACATATGTTAATTTCCCTATGGTAATTTCCCTAGGGACGCCTTTGAAAACTCAGGGCTTACACTATTTGAACTATAAAAGGGCTAACACTCCGAGCATTACTGACAGTGGTGGTTCTAGGCCTGGGCAGGCGGCGAGGCGGGGTCAGATGCCCAAGCAGTTGCTTTTATTATATATTTTTACACTCCTATGGTATACCTTAGCCAACCCCCGTCTCTCCTTTCAGATCTTATGGTCTAAGACCACTACTAATTGCTGGCATAGGAAATGGCAGTCTTAGCAACAATTGCAAGCCAGAAGAATATAAAATATAGAGAAATAAAAGGGACCTACCTTTCGAACAAGTTCACCAATTACCCCGTCAAATCCACCAGGAACATCAGGATTTTCAACTCCATACTTTCCATCCTTAACTAGTCGAAGCTCATCTAAAATTAAAAAATATTAGGAGCATTTCATAAAGAAAAAAAGCAAATTTTAATTGTTCGTACAACATTTAATCTTGTAGTTTTGCTGGATAAAGAAGAAACTAAGTCAAGGATCCTGGTGGGCTTATTTTGAATTCATGTAAAAACTTTTTGTTTCATCTGAAAATAGTTGAAAAATATCACAGCCTCTATTCTTTAAATTAGTAGTTGCGACACTTTTGCTAAAGGTAATGATTTCTTGTTATTTTTAAAATTTATGTGGTTCATCAGTCAAACTGCAATTTGGCTTCCATTGTCCGGCGTTATACAAGATTAAGCAACCTAGTTTTTGTGCTGTACATTGTAGTTTGCCTTATACTTGTTCTTTTTAGGATTCACGTGACCTTTTTTTAAGTTTTCGCCGTATAAAGAATTTTATATAACTTGTTGTTTTTTGTAAGTTATTTCTACAGATTTTCTGTCTTTGACGTGACTTTTTCACAAATTTGATTTAGTTTATTTATTTTTTATGTAGAGTCTGCGTTGTACTTGTTCTTTTTAGGATTCACGTGTCCTTTTTTAAAGTTTTTGCCGTATAAAGGATTTTCTATAACTTGTTTTTTTTGTAAAGTGTTTCTACAGGTTTTCTGTCTTTGACGTGACTTTTTCACACATTTTATTTATTTTATTTATTTATTATGTAGAGTTTGCCTTGTACTTGTTTCTTTTTAGGATTTACGTGTCCTTTGTTTTAAGTTTCTGCCGTATAAAGGATTTTCTATAACTAGTTGTTTTTTTTTAAAGTGCTTCTACAGGTTTTCTGTCTTTGACGTGGCTATTTCACACATTTTATTTATTTTATTTATTTGTTATGTAGAGTTTGCCTTGTACTTTTTCTTTTTAGGATTCACATGACCTTTTTTTAAGTTTTCGCCGTATAAAGGATTTTCTATAACTTGTTGTTTTTTGTAAAGTGTTTCTACAGGTTTTCTATCTTTGACGTGGTTTTTTCACACATTTTATTTATTTTCTTCATTTATTATGTAGAGTTTGCCTTGTACTTGTTCTTTTTAGGATTCACGTGTCCTTTGTTTTAAGTTTTTGCTGTATAAAGGATTTCTATAACTTGTTTTTTTTTTTTTTAAAGTGTTTCTACAGGTTTTCTGTCTCTGACATGGCTTTTTCACCCATTTCATTTATTTTATTTATTTATTATGTAGAGTTTGTCTTGTAGGCTACTTGTTCTTTTTAGGATTTACGTGACCTTTTTTCAAGTTTTCACCGTATACAGGATTTTATATAAATTGTTGTTTTTTGTAAAGTATTTCTACAGGTTTTCTGTCTTTTTCACGCACTTTATTTATTTATTATGTAGAGTTTGCCTTGTAAAGGATAAAGGATTTTCTATAACTTGTTGTTTTTTGTAGAGCGTTTCTACAGATTTTCTGTCTTTGTCGTGGCTTTTTCACGCATTTTATTTATTTTATTTATTTGTTATGTAGAGTTTGCCTTGTACTTTTTTTTTAGGATTCATGTGTCCTTTTTTTTAAGTTTTTGCCGTATAAAGGATTTTCTATAACTTGTTGTTTTTTGTAAAGTTTTTCTACAGATTTTCTGTCTTTGACGTGACTTTTATACACATTTTATACATTTGTTATGTAGAGTTTGCCTTGTAATTGTTCTTTTTAAGATTCACGTGACCTTTTTTTTATGTTTTCGCCGTAAAAAGGATTTTCTATAACTTGTTGTTTTTTTGTAAAGTGTTTCTACAGGTTTTCTGTCTTTGACGTCGCTTTTTAAAACATTTTATATATTTATTATGTAGAGTTTGCCCTGTACTTGTTCTTTTTAGGTTTCACATGTCCTTTGTTTTAAGTTTCTGCCGTATAAAGGATTTTCTATAACTTGTTGTTTTTTTTGTAAAGTGTTTCTACAGGTTTTCTGTCTTTGACGTCGCTTTTTAATACATTTTATTTATTTTATTTATTTATTATGTAGAGTTTGCCCTGTACTTGTTCTTTTTAGGTTTCACATGTCCTTTGTTTTAAGTTTCTGCCGTATAAAGGATTTTCTATAACTTGTTGTTTTTTTGTAAAGTGTTTCTACAGGTTTTCCGTCTTTGACGTCGCTTTTTAAAACATTTTATTTATTTTATTTATTTATTATGTAGAGTTTGCCCTGTACTTGTTCTTTTTAGGTTTCACATGTCCTTTGTTTTAAGTTTTTGCCGTATAAAGGATTTTCTATAACTTGTTGTTTTTTGGTAAAGTGTTTCTACAGGTTTTCTGTCTTTTTCACGCATTTTATTTATTTATTATGTAGAGTTTGCCCTGTACTTGTTCTCTTTAAGATTCACGTGACCTTTTCTTTAGTTTTTGCCGTAAAAAGGATTTTCTATAACTTGTTGTTTTTTTGTAAAGTGTTTCTACAGGTTTTCTGTCTTTGACGTCGCTTTTTAAAACATTTTATTTATTTTATTTATTCATTATGTAGAGTTTGCCCTGTACTTGTTCTTTTTAGGTTTCACATGTCCTTTGTTTTAAGTTTCTGCCGTATAAAGGATTTTCTATAACTTGTTGTCTTTTTGTTAAGTGTTTCTACAGGTTTTCTGTCTTTGACGTCACTTTTTAAAACATTTTATTTATTTTATTTATTTATTATGTAGAGTTTGCCCTGTACTTGTTCTTTTTAGGTTTCACATGTCCTTTGTTTTAAGTTTCTGCCGTATAAAGGATTTTCTATAACTTGTTGTTTTTTTGTAAAGTGTTTCTACAGGTTTTCTGTCTTTGACGTCGCTTTTTAAAACATTTTATTTATTTTATTTATTTATTATGTAGAGTTTGCCCTGTACTTGTTCTTTTTAGGTTTCACATGTCCTTTGTTTTAAATTTTTGCCGTATAAAGGATTTTATATTAATTGTTGTTTTTTGTAAAGTATTTCTACAGGTTTTCTGTCTTTTTCAAGCATTTTATTTATTTATTATGTAGAGCTTGCCTTGTAAAGGATAAAGGATTTTCTATAACTTGTTGTTTTTTGTAGAGCGTTTCTACAGATTTTCTGTCTTTGTCGTGGCTTTTTCACACATTTTATCTATTTTATTTATTTGTTATGTAGAGTTTGCCTTGTACTTGTTTTTTTAGGATTCATGTGTTCTTTTTTTTAAGTTTTTGCCGTATAAAGGATTTTCTATAACTTGTTGTTTTTTGTAAAGTTTTTCTACAGATTTTCTGTCTTTGACGTGACTTTTATACACATTTTATACATTTGTTATGTAGAGTTTGCCTTGTACTTGTTCTTTTTAAGATTCACGTGACCTTTTTTTAAGTTTTCGCCGTAAAAAGGATTTTCTATAACTTGTTGTTTTTTTGTAAAGTGTTTCTACAGGTTTTCTGTCTTTGACGTCGCTTTTTAAAACATTTTATTTATTTTATTTATTTATTATGTAGAGTTTGCCCTGTACTTGTTCTTTTTAGGTTTCACATGTCCTTTGTTTTAAGTTTCTGCCGTATAAAGGATTTTCTATAACTGGTTGTTTTTTTATAAAGTGTTTCTACAGGTTTTCTGTCTTTGACGTCGCTTTTTAAAGCATTTTATTTATTTTATTTATTTATTATGTAGAGTTTGCCCTGTACTTGTTCTTTTTAGGTTTCACATGTCCTTTGTTTTAAGTTTCTGCCGTATAAAAGATTTTCTATAACTTGTTGTTTTTTTGTAAAGTGTTTCTACAGGTTTTCTGTCTTTGACATCGCTTTTTAAAACATTTTATTTATTTTATTTATTTATTATGTAGAGTTTGCCCTGTACTTGTTCTTTTTATGTTTCACATGTCCTTTGTTTTAAGTTTCTGCCGTATAAAGGATTTTCTATAACTTGTTGTTTTTTTGTAAAGTGTTTCTACAGGTTTTCTGTCTTTGACGTCACTTTTTAAAACATTTTATTTATTTTATTTATTTATTATGTAGAGTTTGCCCTGTACTTGTTCTTTTTAGGTTTCACATGTCCTTTGTTTTAAGTTTTTGCCGTATAAAGGATTTTCTATAACTTTTTGTTTTTTGTAAAGTGTTTCTACAGATTTCCTGTCTTTGACGTCGCTTTTTCACAAATTTCAATTCAGAGTTCAAAGTGCCAACATCTGCATTGGATATTGCATGAACATTATTAATTCAGTAAGTTTTAGCTGAAGAAACAAAAAATTTCGCAATAGTGACGTATAATCCCTACATATACTTATTCAGTTGCATATTATTTTGCCTGACAGAAACATTCTTAATTGACCTTGGACTGAATTTTGGATTATGATGGCGAACTCGCTTTAGCCGGATAGTGATGGAGGATAATATTTTTATATCACCTTATTGAATTTTTTTCAAAGACAGTTAATAAACAAACTTGATAAAGATACGATTATGAAGCATGCATCAAAGTTTCTTAAGTAAAGATTCTCTCAGGGAAATTATGGAATTGTGCAAAATTATTTTTCGGACCTATATCGCAGAGAAACTAAAAGGAACCCACCCAACAACTGCCTTTTTTCAATAATATTCTTGATTTGCTTGATAACCGAATTAGAGCCAATGAAACCTTGCTTAAATTTTTCATTTTTGATCCGTCGGATACGCCTTTAATACCTAACGAGCCAAATACAATAATCGCATCTCGTCCGAACGATACTGTTAGAAGGCTGATCTTTCTTGTGAAAATGTAAGAAACCTCATGCAACATCCCTCCGCTCCTTCAATTATGCCTACCGCAGTCCCAGTGGTGCTTACAAATTTACCTGAAGAGCTAAAATCAAGAAACCCTGTAAAGCAGCGTGAATTTATACAGAAAATCAACTGTCCTGAGAAGGTAAAGCATGTTGAGCTGAAGCGTGATCGCCTTATCTTACATATGTCCGATGAAGCCGCCGCCTTAAGTGTACCAGCAGTCATTCCCCCAGTTCTAAACATTCACTCGAAAGTGGAAAAAATGAGCATTTAGGAATAATTCGAATCGATGAGGATTTGGATGCGTCTACTATACCTAGTTTGGTTACTAGTGTTGCAAATGCCAGACGTTTCGGTCAGTCTTCTGTGGTGCAGCTCACATTTAGTAGCAAGGAGGATCTTGAAAACACCCTAAGATTCGGCATCAAAATTGAATATTGCTGGTTTCGTGTTTTGAAGCCCCTGACTAGGCCCAAACAGTGTTTTAAGTGCTAAAGCTTTGGCCGTATAGCTCGCGATTGTGCAAACGAATCGAAGTGCGGAAGATGTGGCAAAAATGGTCACAGTAGCACTCGTGAGAGCCCGTCTACGGCAACTACCATGAAATGCGCAAACTGTTCTGGCAATGACGTCAGCAGCAGTTTTATCTGTCCCGAGATTAAGAGGCTTGCAGCTTTCAGTGATAATCTGGCTCCCTAGTCTTACCCCCGATTTCCGTCCGGTAAAAGACAATGAAGAGTAATGACCAAACTAGTGTTAAGATTCTGTTCCATAACATTAATGGTGCCAGAAAAAAGCGACATGTGTTAGCTTTCACTTTTGGTCTGTTTGATATAGTGTGCATCGTAGAACACCTACTAAATTCGGATAATACTATGCGGCTTGAGCTGTCAGATGACCATGATTTTTTTTATTCGCCCTGCTAATTAGTAATTTAGTAATTAGTAATTTAATTAGTAATTTAGTAGTAAATTAGTTGATGCTAATGATTTATTTAATGCTTTTGATTTAGGAGGTGTAACTGTATTGTGTGTATACATGCCAACTAATTATCGTAATGCTACTCTAAATCATAAATTGGCGATAGCATCTGTCAAATTATCTAAATACACGCATTAAATCTGGGCACCAGGAAAAAAACTTTTGCTTTGCGGAGACTTTAACACAGATTTTAAAAATGATAATGGTTCCCTTTCTTAGATGTTAAAAGCCTATTTTCCACCTCACCTACATATTTTACATAAAGATCAGATTTACACGTATCTGCACAGTTCCTTTAGTACCTCGGATTTGGATTTTATTAAAACAGATCTTCAAGAATCGGCGAGCCTTAATGTACATGTATGACAAGATTTTTTAATTAGTGACCATTCACATCTACAACTGTCCTGTCCTCTTTCAGCGTCTTCAAGTGGCGGATCAGGGCTGAGAAAACGGTAAACAAAGAGGTGGTGGGATAAAATAGATATAGAGTTGTATCAAGAAAATTTAAATTCTATGTTGCGGTGAATTAAGATACCACTTCACCTTCTTTGTTCTTGGCGTCGTGGGGACCCCCTGGATGTTCATTGTTACCTTGCTGAAATATCACATTCTCTAAAGGTTGCCGCATATGTTGCGGTCCCTACTGAATGAGTAAAAACTAACACGCGTAAAAGGGGATGGTCTGATTTTCCTGGGTTAAAGGAAGCTAAACTCTGTCATCGTTTTTGGTATGGAATATGGAAGGATTGCGATAGACCTCGTTCAGGTATAGTTTTCGGTTTAATTAAATGGACGAAGCAAAATTTTCAGAATGTTGTGAAAAATTGGAAAAAATTCCAATTTGAAAATTTATCACAGTCAATACAGGATAATCCACAGCTTTTGAGGAAAGAAGTTACTAAACTTACACGTTCCACTTCAACCCTGTCAAATCAAATTACCAACACTGAATTGCACACTCATTTCTCATCCATATATGCTTGCGACCCACCACCAATCGACACAGATGTCCATGGAATATTGCAGAAACAATTGTCAAAGCTGAATCCCCAAAAAAATTATATCACTATTACACCTTCTATGCTATTAACTCACATTCGTCTTCTTCAAATAGGCAAAGCCCCTGGTGAGGATGGTCTGCAAGTAGAGCATTTGAAGTATGGTACATATGTGCTGTTCGAACACTTAGCTCTGTTATTTCAAATAATTTTGTCCCAACAGTATGTCCCTAAGATTTTAAGTGAAGGGCTAGTTACATGTGTGCCTAAAAAGATAAGGACCCCACGCAATGCAATTCTTATATACCTATACCCATGTTCTCTGTGCTTAGCAAGTTACTTGAAAAAATAATTTACCTGTTTCTGCGTGAAAAATGTGATTTTGGGGATCATCAATTTGTTTTCAGGCAAGGTTTAGGAGTCCAAAATGCACATTCTGTGTTCTTGTCTATAATGGAACGTCACAAGATGATAAAGAAGAGTCTGTATTTATGCGCGGTTGATATAGCTAAGGATTTTGATTCAATTTTGCATTCACAATCTTTAGTTGCTTTGTTAAGGAGCGGAACTAGCGACTTTATTTGCGCATGCATTTGGAATTGGTACCAGAATTCAAAGGTCCGGGTCCGTTCTAGTGATGGTTTGACAAGTCCCATTCCTCTGAAGTAAGGGGTAAAGCAGGGCTCAGTTTTAAGTTCGTTAATTTTCAACAATGCAAATAGAACTGCGACGAGAAACATCCCACCCTATATTATTGATAGACATATCGATATTAGTCACTTTTTATATGCAGATGACATACTTCTTCTTGCTGATAGCCTGTCATCAATGGAAAGGGTTTTTGAGACTCTTCGGGCTATTTTGTCTAATATTGGACTTGCTATTGAACCGTCGAAAACTGAGTTTATGATAGTAAACCAGAATGAAAAGATACATTCAGAGTCCCTTAAAGTAGGCTCGATCACTCTTCCTAAGTCTGATTCACTCAAGTATTTAGGTGTTCATTTTGGGTCATCGATAAAAGCGACACGCATTCTGGTTATTAATGGGTTGAAAAAGAAACTTCGCAAAACATGTTGTTTGCTAGCAAAAGTTTAAGGGAGATTTGACAAGTATACACTAGGAAAGCTCTACAACTCCGTGTTTACACCAAATGTGTTTTTTCTAACACCCTTTTAGGAACTTTTTTAGTCAACAGAAAAAAAACAAAATAGGGTTCAGTTATATCGGTTTGCTAAATTCTTTATTGGAATTCCTCCATGGCTCTATAGCTCAAACATTTGTAAAAAAAAATACCATGTCTTTGATATATCTGAGAAGATGGAAAAATTGTCGGGTCGATTTGAAAACCGTTGCAAGAAAATATCAGATTTTCCGTTTAACCATCTTCTATATGCAGTAGGTTAGAAATTTAGTCCCCGGTCTGAGCAGTCTTTTATATTTTGGTTGTTTTTCTCGTCAGTGGTGGTTGTCACTTTGTTGTATAGCTGAGGATTTTTTGTGTTTTGTTCTTTTCTCTTTATTACTCCTCTAGTGCATTATTGTTTTAATGTAGCAAAAAAGGGTAACAAATGTGTATGTGTATGTGTGGGTATATATATATGTATGTATGTATGTGTATGTGTGTATTTATATGTATGTGTACATGTATACATATGTATGTATGTATATGTGTGTATGTATGTATGTATATGTATTTATATAGTAAGGAGAAGTATGCCCCAAGATTGCCGAGTTGTCAACGTCAACGTGACATTACTATAGTGATCAATAGCAAAAGAAAAAGAAGAAGCCTTCAATGTCTCGCCTCGTTGTTTTTTAATTTACATTTTATAAGCCAAGGGATTTATTCTGTGAGGCACACGATTTACTTACAATTTGATGACCAATGTAGGAATTTATTAGACTTTCTGTTTAATCTTTATGATATATGGATGGGTAGACCGTTAGGTCCAGTATTTTAGTGTTGATTTAAGTTCCCACAGTTGATTTAATTTTCGACTTGTTTGTCTTTTTTTTCTCGTTAGAAATGTTGGTACTGTATTCGTTAACTATTTTCTGTTTGTTTTCTCTTTTTTTTCTCTCTCTCTCTCTTTTGTACTCCTCTAGTGCATTTTAATGTATCGATAGAGGGCAAAAATAAATTATTATTATTATTATTTTATTTATTTTATTTATTTGTTATGTAGAGTTTGCCTTTTACTTGTTCTTTTTAGGATTCACGTGTCCTTTTTTTTTAATTTTTGCCGTAAAAGGATTTTCTATAACTTGTTGTTTTTTTTTGTAAAGTGTTTCTACAGGTTTTCTGTCTTTGACGAGGCTTTTTCACACATTCTATTTATTTATTATGTAGAGTTTGCCTTGTACTTGTTCTTTTTAGGATTCACCTAATCTTTTTTTAAGTTTTCGCCGTATAAAGGATTTTCTATAACTTGTTGTTTTTTTTGTAAAGTGTTTCTACGGGTTTTCTGTCTTTGACCTGGCTTTTTCACACATTTTATTTATTTATTATGTGGAGTTTGCCTTGTACTTGTTCTTTTTAGGATTCACGGGTCCTTTGTTTTAAGTTTTTGCCGTGTAAAAGAATTTCCTATTAACTTGTTTTTTTTTTTTTAAATTTTTTCTAAAGATTTTATGTCTTTGACGTGGGTTTTTCACACATTTTACTTATTTTTCGTTACCACTGGCAGTTATCATTGTAATTTTTCTTAAATATAATTTGATTTCTCTCTTCTGTTTATATTCTACTTTCCCACTGAAAAAAGACCAGAAATGGTATAAAGACCTTTGGACTATATTGTTGTTTTTTCACTCTCTTCAATATCCGGTTTTCTTTTTTTGTTTGTTTTTACAATCACATTGCTATCCCTAAACAGTATTGCAGCTAAGATGTAGCCTAAATTTGCCGTTCACTTTATCTTCTTTAAAATGTTTTGCTCTTTAGGAATAATTAAATGAAAAGATAAGTTTTTAAACTGAAAGTAAGGAGCGACATTAAAACTTAAAACGAACAGAAATTATTCCGTATATGGAAGGGGCTGTCCCCTCCTCAACGCCTCGCTCTTTACGCTAATGTTTTTTATTGGTAAAAAAAAAAAAAAAATTGTGAGAAAGTGAAACTTTAGCGTAAAGAGCGAGACGTTGAGGAGGGGACAGCCCCTTCTATATACGGAATAATTTCTGTTTGTTTTATGTTTTAATGTCGCTCCTTACTTTCAGTTTAAAAAACTTGTTTTTTTTATTTAATTTTTGAATATTTTTGAATTAATGCAGGTTTTGATATTGGCTTACCGTACATGAATAATTAAAACAAAATTTGTAGATTAATTTTACGTTTATTTGGTTAAATGGCTTTCTCTAAACTTATTTAATTTATTTACGAACGTTTTTATTAGTAATAAATATACGTAACTTACGAATTAACTTACGTAACGAACTTCTATATTCATAGATTTTTAATACATATATTAGGGGGTTCGCCCCCTAATCAATACCTTGCTCTTTACGCTAACGTTCGAATTTTGTTTCGATTCTTTAAGAATGAACCTATATTGACAAAGGCCGTTAATTAGAATAAATAGCTTTTATGATAGCACTAAACAATCTTTGGCTTAAAGAACGAGATATTGACTAAGGGGTGAACCAAATCATATACATAATATTTTCTGTTCGTTTTAAGTTTTGATGTTGCTCCTTACTTTCAGTTGAAAAACTTTTTTTTAATTTCTGATCTTTTTCTTTAATAATGATGGGAAATCCGGCACCGCCTTAATAGCAATGTCCCTTCCCCCATGAAAACTTCCTTCATGGGACGATCCTCCCATATAGCGCCTGACCCACCCCCACCCCTCCACCTACCAGAAAAAATCCCCCCTGAAAACGTCTGTATACTTCCCAATGACCAGTGCTATATGTTAACATTGGGTAAAGTTGATAACTTTCAGCCCTCTCCCCGGGGACTTCGGAGGATTAAGTAATCCTAAAAGACATAGTTATTATATTTTCGACCATGCTGTACAAAATGGCTATCTCAAAATTTTGATCGGGTGAATTTGATAAAAAAATGAGCGTGGGAGGGGGCCTAGTTGCCCTCCATTTTTTCGTTCACTTAAAAAGGGCACTAGAACTTTTCATTTCCGTTCCAATGAGCCCTCTCACGATATTTTAGGACCACTGGGTCGATACGATCTTCCCTGAAAAAAACAAACAAACAAATAAACACGCATCCGTGATCTTCTGGCAAAAAATGCAAAATTCCACATTTTTGTAGATAGGTGCTTGAAACCACTACAGTAGGGCTATCTTATACGCTGAATATGATGGTGTGATTTTCATTAAGGTTCAATAACTTTTAGGGGGTCTTTCCCTCTTTTTTCGAAAATCAGCCAAATTTTCTCAGGCACGTAACTTTTGATTTGTAAGACTGCATTTCCATTTATGGAAAACCATGAAAATTCCATGAAACAAAAAATTATGTGAACCGAGAATTTTCAAGAATTAAGGAAGAAATCAAAACAGAGGGAATACGATTATATTTGTAACAATTGCCGTGTTTTCCTTGTGTGTCAATAAATTTAAGAAAGAATAAAAAAAATCGTAAATTTAAAAAATTATTTTTAAAACGATCGATATTTGCTGGAAGATTTGTACCAAAAAGATAAAAAGGGATAGTAGTAGTAATAGCAATAATAATTTATTAAAAAAATAGAGACAAAATCAATCAATAGCACCACAAAAGCATCGCTTGCCAGGATGTACTACAATCAAAAAGAGAAAAAACAGAAAAAAAACGAAACAAAAAATATATTCTATAAGTGAAACCATGTACCAAAAAAAAAAAATACTTACATGAAATAAGTCTGTACAATATATTGTGTACTTGAAGAAAAAGTTTGATCTTCCCGTTTGACAAAACCCAAAAAATTGATAATAGTTCTAGACGCTTGTAGGAAGTTCTAGCAGTAAAAAAGAAACTATCTATAACTGTACAAATATAAACAGAGAATAAGAAAATTTTGTATATTATTTTAAGTTCAAAAAGCTTTAGTCTCTAATAATATTAGTACTGAAAAAGAAAATACGAAATTTAAGCGTAACTGGAGAACATATTTAACAAAACTGCCATCATCACGATTACTTTTATCAAGTATGAAAATAATGAACACTAACTACAATGAGTGACTTAAGCAATATATTTCTGAATTAAATTTTTGACCTCTATTATAGTTATGTAAATTCACCCCAATATTCTAGTGAAGAAACGAGACAAAATATTCGATTGACTAAACATTTTTCTAATACATCCCTACTTTCCCATCCAGAATATAAGTAAGAAATACAAAATACACTCACATTTTATCCCTGTTTTGTTTGCTATTAGATCTGCGAGATCTTTGCAATATCCTTCAAAGCGATTGTTTCCAACTAAAATCTCCCCAGGCTCCGCTTTTCGGTACATTGTATATGGTTCTTCCTAAAAATGTAAATTGATCCGTTGATAGAAAATGATTAGTAAGTATTAGTTTAACTTCCACACAAATCTGTTTAGATAACTTGCAAAGATAAATTTGCAAACTACAGGATGCAATGTGGTTTCTGATATATTTTGTTTCATCCAAATCCTTTTCGGGAACCTAGATCCAAGCCTTTTTCCTTATAAGTCAATAGAACAGCTTATAAAAAATGTGTTGGTGTTTGTCTAACTCAACTCGCGTTTAACTCAACCTTGTTCAGCTCAACTTAGTCGTTTAACTGTTTTGCTTAACCGTTGCTCAACTCAACCCTCGTCCAGCTCAAACTTCATTCAACGTAGCTACCCTTAATTCAACCCCCGTTCAACTTAACTCTCCCCCTAATTAAACTCAACCCCATTTAACTCGTCGACTATTCAACTCAACCTTCATTCAATTCAATCCTATGCAACATAATTTTCGTTTATCTCAAACTCAATGCAGCTCGAGCCTATTAAACTCAACCCCATTCAAACTAACCTAACCTGTCGAGTGTTTTTGATCTCGACCATACCAAAAATACTAAATCCGACAAGCCCGGTTTCTTATCCTAAGCTTCTCACAAGACGTACATGACGTCAGACTTTAGAAGGACCACTGTTTGAAACGTTCAGGATACACGATTAGCTGTGGGATAAGTTACACCTGCTAGCCATGGAAAATCGAGAGTAAGTGAGAAAAAGTGACGTCAGATGTAAAAAAAATTAATCTTTTCAAAAATAGGGAATAATTATAAAAGAAAACAAAATGGGTTAGTAATTTTGAAACGTGGTACGCCTGGAAACAGGAGGATTTGTAAATTTGCTATATTTATAATAAGCAAATAAGTTATGTTAATGCTGTGGTTAAAATGGTGCTATTTGCCTGGTTGTCTATACCGTTTCAGTTAAAAATTTACCAGGTAATTGTTTGTTATTAATTAAAAAAGGACTTTCCGAATAGGGTGTTTTTCAAAGAAATGTAGAGCCATATAAAACTTAAGAGAAGTAGAAATTAAGTCCTATAGAAATTCGAACTTAAAATTACAAGAACCTACTTTCTAAAATATAATTGAGAAACACAAAATGAACAGAAATTAAGATGTACAGAGTCAAATCCAGCATAAAGATAATAGGGGCACTGAAATATTGATGAATAATTAAATTCTAAAAAGATTAAACATTAAAATGAAGTCTCAACTCAAGCTTAAAACGAACAGAAATTGCTAGAGACAGAAGTTTGGCTACTGCCCCTACCCCATCCTA
This sequence comes from Artemia sp. Qi Xiang Cuo, assembly GCF_049724085.1. Taxonomy (NCBI): domain Eukaryota; kingdom Metazoa; phylum Arthropoda; class Branchiopoda; order Anostraca; family Artemiidae; genus Artemia; species Artemia sp. Qi Xiang Cuo. The sequence goes on along the minus strand of NC_142800.1, from coordinate 41,462,296 downwards.
ATTATAAACCTCCTAAAGTCTAGAGTCTCATTACGTTTTATTGGGAAATATACTTAATTCAACGGTGTAATTGAACTTTTTTTAGACATCGATGAAAAATAAAAAATAAGTCACTATAATAATCAAGGTGAATTGAAAGAAGTAATGAAATGAAGTGAATTTATTAGTATAAAATGATATGAATTTCCAGAATACCCGGCAATTCAAAATTATAGATCTTATTTAATAGCATTTTTTTTGTTATTATTCAATGTACTAATTATAAAAAAATGATTAAAATATATTTTATTTTCAGTATAGGACGAAAAACATTGTTACATTTGAAGGCTTAAGGTTAGAGCCCTATTCCTGTTTGTAGTAATTCCTTTTCATTTTAAGTCTGCTTGAGTTTACATTTTGATTTTAACTTATCTTAGATTTAATTAATTATATATTTCAGTACCTGTTACCTTTATGTTTGATGAAAATGACTTGATTTGAACGGGGTTGAGTTACCTGTTACCTTTATGTTTGATGTTATTATTTGTTTTAATTTCTGTTTGTTTTTGGTTTTAATTATTCTTTGAAAGTAATTAAATAAAAAAAAAACAAGTTTTTTGAACTGAAAGTATGGAGCAACATTAAAACTTAAAACGAACAAGAAATTATTCAGTATATGAAAGGAGCTGTCCCCTCCTCAGCGCCTCGCTCTTTACACTAAAGTTTGACATTGTCTCACAACTTTATTTTTTAAAACAATAAAAACTTTAGCGTAAAGAGCGAGGAACCGAGGAGGGGACAGCCCCTTTCATATACGGAATAATTTCTTGTTCGTTTTAAGTTTTAATGTTGCTCCTCACTTTCAGTTCAAAAAACTTGTTTTTTATTTAATTTTTGAACATTTTTGAACTAATGTAGGTTTTGATTTTGGCTCACCGTACATGAATAATAAAAACTAAATTTGCATATTAATTGTACTTTTATTTGGTTAAATGGCCTTCTCGAAAGTTATTAGATTTTATTTACGAACATATTAGTTTTGTTTTTATTAGTAATTAATATATTTAACTTACGAATTAACTTACGTAATAAACTTCTATATTAATATGTTTTTAATACGTATATTAGGGGGTTCACCCCCTAGTTAATACCTCGCTCTTTGCGCTAAAGTTCAAATTTTGCTCCAATTCTTTAAAAATGACCGCTTAATCACAAAGGCCGTTAATTAGAATAAATAGCTCTTATGAAAGTACAAAAAAATCTTTGGCTTAAAGAGCATGATATTGACTAGGGGGCGAACCCAATCATATACGTAATAATTTCTGTTCGTTTTAAGTTTTGATGTTGCTCCTTACTTTCAGCTGAAAAACTTATTTGTTTTTTTTTATTTAATTTCTGATCGTTTTTAAATAATACTGGGAAATCCAGCGCCCCCTTCATAGCAATATCCATTCCCCCATGAAAACCTCCTCCATGGAAACATACTCCCATATAACCCTCGACCCCCCACTACCAGAAAAAATCCACCTTGAAAACGTCTGTATACTTCCCAATAACCAATCCTATAAGTAAACCTTGGGCAAAGTTCATAGCTTGCAGCCCTTCCCGCGGGAATTTTGGGGATTAAGTCATCCTAAAAGACATATTTATTATATTTTTAGACCATGCTGAACAAAATGGCTATCTCAAAATTTTGATCGGGTGATTTTGGGAAAAAATGGGCGTTGGAGGGGGACTAGTTCCCTCCTTTTTTGGTCACTTAAAAAAGGCACTAAAACTTTTAATTTCCATTCAAATGCACCCTTCCACGATAGTCTAGGACCACTGGGTCGAAAAGATCATCCCTGGGGAAAAAAAAAACAAACAAACAAACAAAAAACAAATAAACACGCATCCGTGATCTCTGTTCTTCTGGCAAAAAATACAATATTCCACATTTTTGCCAATAGGAGCTTGAAACCTGTACAGTAGGGTTCTCTGATACGGTGAATATGATGGTGTGATTTTCATTATGGTTCAATAATTTTTAGGGGGATTTTCCCTCTTTTGTTGAAAATCAGGCAAATTTTCTCAAGCGCGTAACTTTTGATGGGTAAGACTAAACTTGATGAAACAGATATATTTGAAATCAGCATTAAAATATCATTCTTTTGATGTATCTAGTGGTATCAAAATTCCGTTTTTTAGACTTTCGGTTACCATTGAGCCGGGTCGCTCCTTACTTACAGTTCGTTCCGTTTTTTAGAGTTTTGGTTACTATTGAGAAGGGTCGCTCCTTACTTACATTTCGTTACCACGAACTGTTTGATTTATGGTCGTTTTAAGTTTGAATTATCGTAGGACTTTATTTCTTCTTGTCTTAAGTTTTAATATGGTTCTTATTTGGAATATACAAAGAATTTATTTTTAAGTTATTGAGTCTGATAAGGGATGCTTGAACGCAATAAACCTGTTGAAGAGGTTGAATTGAGTTGGGGTTGAGTTGAATTGGATTGATTTGAACGAAGTTTGAGCATAAATGACTTGATTTGAACGGGGTTGAGTTACATGGGAACCTAAAGTATTGGAACGGAATGAAAACACAGATATATTTAGCAAAATAAACTTGAAGAAAATTGAAACAAAGGTGAAGGCAAACTTTCATTTCCGCAGATACTGTCAAGTCAGGGTTTGAAGATAAAGTATATCATTCAATCACAAAAGTTTTTCCCTGTTGGCAAAAATTAAGCTAAGTAGCATATTTAAAATTCCACTAATATTGTCATTTTAAAGTTCAAAGATAAGATTTCAATCTTTTTTTTAGATATTTCTCTCTTCGCAAAGACTCTCTGTCTTTTTACCTGCCTCTCTCTCTCTCTCTCTCTCTCTCTCTCTCTCTCTCTCTGTCTCACGTTCTTTTTCGCACACACACACCTGCACACTCCCTATGTTCCCCACAACTTCTTTTTTGTCTCCCTCTCTCTCTTTCTCTCTGTCTGTCCTCTCTTTCTCTCTCTCTCTTTCTGTCTTTCTTTCTTTCTCTTCCCCCTCTCTCTCTCTTACTCGCTCTCTCTGTCCCTATCCCTCTCTCTTGCATTGTGCTTTAAAGTGTGTAACATTTTAAGATGGAACCTTTTTTTGTAGAAAAACCTGAAAAGAAGTTGTTTTTTTACATACCAAAATTGTCAACACAATGTATGTTCTGCCGGCTTCTACTCCTTCAAGCGTATGGACTCTCGTGTATTTTGCCGGAACAGTACTTAATCCACTATAATCTGACCATTCAGCTATCTAAAAAAATAGCGTAATAATACAAATATAGCTTTTCTTTGTCGAGCTTAAGTTTTTTTTGTTATTAAATACCAATCATTAATTTATCTAATTTTTTTTTTACAGAAGTAAAGAGCAAAGTTTAAACCAAAAAGAGACAATAATCATTGCTTCACCGATTATGCAAGGTATATCCCCAAAATTAGCTAAAACAAAAGCCGAATCGTCACATTTCACGATATTTGTAAAATCCTTCATCGCTTTGCTGGAAACAAAAACCGAGGTATAAAACATTGTTCTTTTAGGACCAGGAAAGTCTATAGGTAGCCAGCAGAAAATAAAAGACAAATTTTACAATGTTCTCAATTGTCTTTAACAGAACACGATACCGACAACTTTTAGCATACAACCTTAGTACTCAAGCAAGCTCAGTTTTCGGTTAGCAATAGTTGTAAAAAAATCGCAAATACAGAGAAATATAACGAGTCAGTTTATTAGGGCTAATTTTGCAGATGCATCTTGCATAATCTGTAAAGTAATAATTTAATTTCGTTTTAAGTGTCAACTTCCCTCTTTGCTTTCGTAAGAAAAAGTTTGTTTTTTTAAATTACTTTTGTTCTTTATTTTTTAAGATATGTGCAATAAACTTAAATAACAGTAGTGATAGTGTACGCAATACCCTACAAGGAACCCTACGCCTGAGGCACGAATATACAGTATAGTTTGAACGGTACATTGACTTACTAAGGACAGTGACTAATTGCTATGAACGATACATGAGTTACCAGACTGGTTACAAAAAGCGACCGATCCCTTTATATTATAAACCTATAAAGTGATCAACCATGTTTTGAAACTATGGACGAGATTGTATAATGCAACCAGACGGGTTTAGATGATATGTGCTGTAGCAAGTTCGTTCATCCATCATCATAACCTGTTTTTTTTTTCTTTCCTGGTTCAATATTCGAAATTCCTTATATTGCGTATTCAAAGGATGGTCTCATTCTAGAAATACTGGTTTACAGCTGGAGGGCTTATACTCGTGTTTTCCCGGTATAAATTAAGATGCAATTGCTCTTTCTAGATCAGTTGATTAATAGACCTTATATTAAGCCTATTAGAATCAAATTTATTCATTTTTTCTAATGGAGAACAAAAGAATAGCGATGGAAAGTAAATATACATTATTCATGAATTATCATAAGAACATAATCCACTTTTTTCCCTATAGTTACGAATTAACTATCTATCATCCGGGTTTCTCACAGAAAGTGAACTCCTGTAATTACATCACGCAAACCCTCGAAGTAAACAATCATAATTACATGTCTACGATAAAATTCGCATGCTCTATAACAGCTGTTTAGATATTTTGACTAAAAGGGTACTTTGTCGCTTCTCGTGAAATTGCATCCATATTTCACTGCAGTCTTAATTAGACAAACTCGATGAAAGGAACATCGCCTACTCGGCTAATAATCATGGGTAATTATTGTAGAGAAAAAAGAGGAGTTGGGGAAGGGGTGCAATCCCACCATTCATATTCTTAATAAATTTCAAACGTAGCTAATAGTTGAAATTGTATTTATTTTTTTTCATGTATCGTATTTAAAAATGTGTTTTATGACATTCCATACAGGTATAGGCTATTTGGCTCTAAATGTTTCTTATGTACCTTGCAGAAATATCTCAATTTTAAGACTATAATTGAACAACACGTCTCCTTTAAATACAAACAGTATCGTTAATGTATTTGGAGTGGGCTTTGGGGTGGTGGGAGGGGTGCAATCTCCACCATTAATATTCTGATTAAATAACAAAAAACGGACTAAATAATAAAAAATTGTGCTATTTTTTCTTTTATCGTATTTAGGGTTATGCTAGGAGGGGGTGAACAGCGACCCTCGTTAATATTCTGAATAAATAACAAAAAAACGGACTAAATAATAAAAGATTGTGTTATTTTTTCTTTTATCGTATGTAGGGTTATGCTAGGAGGGGGTGAACAGCGCCCCTCGTTAATATTCTTAATAAATAAAAAAAAACAGAGTAAATAATACAAAATTGTGTTATTTTTTCTATTATCGCATGTAGGGTTATGCTAGGAGGGGGTGAACAGCGGCCCTCGTTAATATTCTGAATAAATAACAGAAAACGGACTAAATAATTAAAAATTGTGTTAATTTTTCTTTTATCGTATGTAGGGGTATGCTAGGGGGGAAACTAAGTTTTGAAGGGGGTAAAAATGGTACTTATTTAGTAGCTGGTAAAACATGTGACTAGAAAAAACTGAAAATGATTTTTATTCAAGGGGATTGATGATCAAAGTCTTCCTGAACAAAAGCGACCAAAGCTCGTTGGCGAGTCTGGCACCAATGACACGGAAGAATTCAATTTTGAAGCTATTTTAGAGGAAGGTGGCCCAAAGCTCGATGGTGAGACTGGCACTACTGACACGGACACAATCAGAAGCATGAACTTGAGGAGAGATAGTGTGATTCACTTCGCACCTCGAACTGTTTATACCAAGCTACCTATAACTTCCACGGTAAGCACCATTTATCAGATAGCTTTCAACTTTCTAGCGCACTCACAATTTCGATTTGCAAATTCCTTTTTTTAAACAAGTTGCTTATCATTTAACTTTTACATTCGGCTCAGAGATGGCATCCATATAGCAAAGTTAAAATTGATCAAGCTCTATTTTGGGTACTTTATATGGGTGAGGGGTGGGGGGGCGAGTATTTACTCAATATAATGCTAGGAGGGGGATTATTTTCTGATGGTGGGGTGAAAAATTGGTGGTCTTTTAACTTTATCCTGGGGTGTTGTATAACAGGGGGCTGGGAAAGAATACCATAATTTTGCTAAATGACTTTTGCTACTTATTTAGTACCCGGTAAACACATGAGTGATACTATAACGAAATAGTTCATTGGGAAAATAGGTTACCACTTCTTACTGAGCTAATGCTAACCCCTCGACAGATTTTCTTTTATTGTATTTTATTGCTATTAGCCAAACGTTGTGCTGTGTTGGGTGTGTGTCATACCAACTAGTGAATATGTATCGGACTTTTTTCTGCTCAAATTTTTTCAGTTAAAATAATATCATAAAAAATAGTGAACTATAAAATTGATCAAGCTATATTTTGGGTACTTTATATGGGTGAGGGGTGGGGGCGAGTATTTAGCCAATATAATGCTAGGGGGAATTAAGTTTTGAGGGTGGGGTGAAAAATTGACATAGTCTTTTAACTTTATAAAATAATGGATATTTCACATGGAAAATAAACCCTTTTTTCTATAGAATAATGAATTAGCTCCACCATCAGCATCAAGTCATGAAGCATCCATTTTTAGTGGACCTGAACCAATCATTGTACCACCACCAATGGAGGTTAGGGATGAGGCTACACCATTTTTTGATAATATGGAGTGGCATAGGGGTTTTCTAAATGATTGTTTTGGGGAAATGGCCAGCCTAGATGATCTAACTTGTGACATAGACATGGCGGAGGACCCGGAATGGACAGATAGATTTATGAGAGATTATTTAGGTGATGTTAGTAGTAGTAGTAGTACTAGTGCATCTAAACCGGGTCCTCATAAAGAAATTCCGTCACAAGACAATAAAGGCTGGCTTGAACAGCTATCCCCAAACACCCTGGAAGATATATAAAGTAACTTTGGCGATTTCACGCTACGTCCAACCAATGCAATTGAACAGACTGGGGGTGGCGCTATTGACGATTCTATGCCACCAACCACCATTCTGGCTAATGATATCAGTAGTAGTACTAGTAATGATACAACCTCACCACAAGTATCCCTACTTCCAGATTTTTTTCTTTCCAACTCTGCATTGCACCATATAAAAGTCTACAGCACCAAGTTCGGTGACCCATTTAACCCTTTAGTGTCAGGGGATATAATAACAAATCCCGTGGACATTACCCATTTATATGTTAACAAGATTCGAGCCCTTCTTGAACAACAGATGGGGATGTGGGCCTGGGGTTTAGCTTAAAAGTATCAATAACACTAACAATATTTTTTTTAAATGAAAATGTGAGCGAGCTGTATTCGAAATACTTGCACACAGAGATGTTGGCAATTCGTCCGTATTTATCAAATTATGAGGAGTTTTTCCTAGATCGAGCTAATAGCATTCAAACTAAAGTGTCTGATCATGATGTGGTGGGTAGTGGGCCGATGTTTGTTTTTATTGAGTTTTTCATATTCAACATCTGTAGATTTAAAAGGATTTTACTTTAAGAGATGGGCTGGGAGAGGGAGGGCAATTGAATTAAAATATCATTCAGATTTAGAAGGATTTCAGGGGATACAACGAAACTATTTCAATGCGAGGCTACAGTGTTTCAAGTATGCATTTTTGATTGGTGCCTACAAACCTCTTCAAAAAGATGCTTCTAAGAAAAGGTTGGACAAATTAGCAGTTAATGGTAGGGAGGGGTCAAAGTTTCCCGTAGTAGATTTTAATTGTTTAAATGGTCAATTTCCTGTGGCATTAAAGGGAATAGATATTTTTGAGCGGGCTAATGCACATTTAAAGATTGGCGTCACGGTGTTGCAGTATGAAACAGAATTTGAAGAGGGGCACCTGTTCCGATAAGAAGGGTGTCATCAGTGGAGCATTGGGTGTGGCTTCTATACATGCCACCCACAGAGCCTGATTCAATTGGACATTTTAATCCAACTACAGATATTAGTAGGGTTCTAAGTGAGGGTAAAAAGGGGAATGGGGGTGTATGTTATTACTGTCCGACATAACTCTTGAAATTCATAACTATTGAAAATTTTAAAACCCAAAAATTCCAAGTCAGAAATAAGTGCCACTACAAACATTATTTTTCTAATAGTAAAAGTCACTACTAACATATCTATATCATTCTCATTTTGAATTTATAAAATATTAAATGTGAATTTGTTTTGTATTTTAAGTATGTTTCATGTCATTCTAAGACATGTAGAAAAAAAGGTGAAAAAATTACCATGTTAAAAAAAATAAAAAAGTTCAAAAAAGGGAGAGGGTAGGGGCCCAAAAAGTTGGAGGGAGGGGGCTCCTTGGAGGTTGGGAGAGGGGACCCTTGGAAGTTAAGGTCCTTGGTGATTAAGGTCACTGATGGTCACGGTCCTTGATGGTTCAAATTTATAATCATCTCACTAGTTGATTTTCTTGGTATGCTCTATAAAATAATTCATCGTGTTCTCTCTTGATAGTGTCCCATGTAGAGATATCCATCTTCTCTATGTCTCTTCTTTGGGTCTTTCTTTTCTGCTATATCGAACCTCCTTTTACGAGACCTTCCCTGTGCCCCTGGTCTTCCTTGAAATGGAGAGGATGTCCGTTGTTTGTATTGTTTCTTGTGATATTGGTCACTCTCTTCCACGGCAGAAACTGATGAGCCTGCCCTTTTTTCTATCCATTTCATCAAAGATTCTTCTTCTCATTTCTTGCAGATTGTCCTCTTCTATTTCATTTTACACGATTTCTAAATTCGGTGCATTGCTCTCATATGAAATACTGAAGTCATGATAGTGGCCATTGGAAATCACACAGTCACATAAAAAGATATTTCTAACTAAAAACTTAGATCAATTTTAAAATCTGCTATGTTGTTGATTGATGTAACTCTAATTCTCACACTGTGCCGCGTAGTGTCAATAACCGGCCATAGAGTACCACTGAGAAAGCTGCGCCGTGTCCATGAGCAAGCACAGGGTACGATTGGTACAGCCGCAAGCATATTTCATGTCATTTTAAGATACTTAAAAAGAAGTTGAAATTCCAAGTCAGAAAAAAGTGCTACTAAAAACATTATTTTTCTAATAGTAAAAGTCACGACTAACATTTTAATATCATTCCCATTTTGTATTTAGAAAATATTAAATGTGATTTTTTTTGTTTTAAGTATATTTCATGTCATTTTAAGACACGTGAAAAAAAATGTGAAAAAAATTTCCATGTTAAAAAGAATTTAAAAATTAGAAAAAGGTAAAAAAAAATTGAAAAGTTGAAAAAATTTTTAAGACCCAAAAATTCGAAGTAAAAAAAGTGCTACTACAAACATTATTTTTCTAATAGTAAAAGTCACTACTAACATATATCATTCTCATTTGGAATTTGTATGAATATTTGATGTTAATTTTTTGTCTTTTAAGTATGTTTCATGTCATTCTAAGACATGTAATTTTTTTAAAAAAAAAACTACCATGTTAAAAAAATAAATAAAAAAGTTAAAAAAAGGGAGAGGGGAGGGGTCCAAAAAGTTGGAGGGAGGGGGCCCCTTGGAAGTTGGGGAGAAGGGGCCCTTGGAGGTTGAGGTCCTTGGTGGTTAAGGTCATTGATGGTTGTGGCACTTGATGGTTCACATCAATAATCATCTCACTAGTTGATTTCTAAGGATTTCTAAGGATTGTTCTGTATTTTTATATTAAAATTCTTTTCTTGGCATCTACTAATTTATTAGTTTCAACTTTTTAGCATACTCCAATACTAAAGAATATTTTATATCGCCCACATCCCACATTATCTACTTGTTTATTATGGCGACCACAGTCAAGAAGTAAGGCTTGGTCAACTCACGTGATCTTTTCTTGGTGCCTACGACTCTATTAGTTTCAACTTTTTGGTTTCAACTTTTAGACTCTATTAGTTTCAACTTTTTCAACTTTTACTCCAATTCTAAAGTATATTTTATATTGACAAAAGTGCTCAATTGGTACTTGTTTATTATGCAGAACACAGCCGAGAAGTAAAGCTTTGTCAAGTCACAAGGTCATCTTGGCCCCTACGACTCTATTACTGAAAGATCTTAAGCCGAACTGGCCAGCCATGACAAAAACCAACAAAGAGAAAAATCTAAAAAACAAACAAACAAACGAGACTGTGGCCAGGGGAGAGAAAAAAAACCAACAAATGCAAAACCACGCGGATATTTCGCCTGTATCCAAACAAGGCGTCTTCAGCACGTAAGGAACACAAGAAGAACAGGATAAAAAAAAACAAGATAAAACTATTTACCTGCTAGACCAAAACGATTTGCTTCAGTATTAGCTAACAAAAGGGTTATTTCGCAACAGAATAATTAAAGTAATTTACAGTTTTTTTTTATTTTTCCTCCGTTAATCTGGTGTCCTCACTGAAGTAACTCTATAATAGCATCTTTTCCCTACGTGGATCAGTTTGCGCCAATTGTACATTTTAATTTTTTTTTGGTGGCGGTGTTTTTGGTTTTTAGTTTTATCTTATTTTTTTTTATCCTGTTCTTCTTGTGTTTCTTTCGTGCTGAAGACGCCTTGTTTGGATACAGGCGAAATATCCGCGTTGTTTTGCATTTGTGTTTTCTTTTCTCTCCACTGGCCACAGTCTCGTTTGTTTTTTTTTTTTATATTTTTATCTTTTTTTGTTTTTGACTCTATTAGTTTCAACTTTTTAGCATATTCGAATGCTAAAGTATATTTTACATTGTCAACACTGCTCAATTGGTACTTATGTATTATACAGAACACACCCAAGAAGTAAATATAAGTCAAGTCGCATGATCTCTTTGTCAGCAGTAACCGTTTCCACAGATTGATACCAATGATGTTATTCTAACATTTATGTCAAGTTGCGTGAGACTTACCATCCTCTTAGACTTACCTTAACTTGTAAGCAGTTTTACCCTTTTCAACACTTTCATACAATCCAATTAAAAATAAGAATATCATCGAGCTATGTTTCATCCCTATTATTCAACTCATCATTAAGTTAGCTGTATGCAAATGAGATGACTTTTTTTGCAAATTGAGATACTTTTTTGATATCTGTAATATTTTACAAGTCCTAATGGGTAGTTGAATATATTAGCCTCTAGCTAAATTGGACAGTTTATTTTTTGTCCTTATATTGAATCTGGTTGCTATGGCATCATAGCTACGATATTCAACTCACCATATATAGAGTGCCCTCCGTGGAAACATCTCTGATCGGTCCAGAAATGGGTGTAACTGCAGAATGATGTCAAATCCACAATATATTTCACGATAGATCTATTTGTCTATAACACACACTGTTTGACGGGCTTTTACCAAGGAAATTAAATCGCCCGTCAAATCAGCATATGTTATAGACAGGTTTCTAATAGCCCGTCAAATGTCAATATAGGACACTACTCAAACTTAATGGCTTTGGGTTCTGAGAAGGGTTTGTGAAAATTATATGAAGAGAAATCTAAGGTACAAACTCAGATTGGGGGAAGAGAAATATTAGTTTTATCCCCATATAGTGGACAAATAAGTATAAGCTTGAATGAATGTCTAGTAATACCGTCAAAAATAGCAATTCTATAAACAATGACAATTTAATTGGGTCCAGTAGCTTCTTGGATTTCAACAAGAATGAAGCAATACCCTATTCGTGCGCTACGACTAAGAGGGGAAAACGAAATTTTGTCATTCAGCACCATTTGACTTGTCAATGTTGCTGCCTATTTAAAAGGAAACCACGTCAAAGTGATAAGTTTTGTTATAAGGAAATTTTATAGCGTGCTCGATAGTATGCTGGCAGAACAGTTATGGAATGATACTACTACTACTACTACTAACAACTCACCGCAGCACCAAGCCGCCTGAGGCCAACAAAGCTACGCATGCTCCTCCTCCATCCCAATCTATTCAAAGCCTCCCTTTTTACACCCGCCCACGAAGTTCCCATTTCCTTTAAATCTTTCTTTATGACGTCCTCCCACCCCAGACGGGGACGACCTGCTTTCCGTTTAGCCCTAGATGGTTGGCCGAAAAGAATAATCTTCGGCAATCTGTCATCCTTCATCCGCACAACGTGCCCTAGCCACCTCAACCTTTCTTTCATTATAGCCCTAGAGAGCGGTATTGAACCACATTTTTCGGATAGCCTACTGTTTGAAATATGGTCCGTCAGACGGGTACCTAAAACAATCCATAGGCAATTTCTCTGTAAAACATCTAGCAAATCTTCGACCGCTTTTCGGAGCGCCCATGCTTCAAAGCCATGTTTGACCACTGTCATCACTGTAGCTTCTAATATTCTAATCTTGGTTTGCAGACTTATCTTCCTATTCTTCCAGACATTTTTTAACTGTAAAAAAACACCATGAACCTTGGCAATTATATATCTAACATCTTCACTGCTCCCACCATTTCTACTGATAATACTACCAAGGTAAGTGAAGCTACCCACCAATCTGATCAATCTTTTCATTACCCAACGTCACCTTTTCGTCTTCACTTATTCCTAGCCTTAGTGACTTAGTCTTCTTAACACTAATTTTCAAACCAATTCTAGCACCCTGAACTCGCAAAACCTCTAAAACTTCATTCATTTTGCTCTCACTTTCATCTAGGATGCTTAAATCATCAGCATAATCCAAGTCCAGGAGACTTTTCTTCCCCATTTGATTCCGTGTTCTCTCATTGCCTTTCCTGTGCTCCTTAAAACAAAGTCCATCAAAATAATCCATACTAAGGGGGATAGAACGCAACCCTGCTTAACTCCTGATTTAATACATAACCAGCTGTTAACCTAATTTCTTACCTTAACCGCAGCAGTTTTATTGTCGTACATAACACTAATCAGCATTAATGTATTTGTCTGGTATACCATACAAGGATGAGACCTTTGCCAAAGCTTTTCTATCAACAGAATCAAACACTTGCTCATAATCTATAAAAGTGAGGACCAAAGGTGTTTGAAAACTCAGGTACTGATCAATTATTAGCCTAAGAGAGAAAATTTGGTTAATGCATTCTCGACCTTTTCTAAAACCGCACTGTTCTTCTCTTAAAACTTTGTCTGCGACATCTCTCAGTCTAAAATTCATCATATTACTAAGTAATTTGCTACCTACAGAGACCAGACTCATGCCTCAATAATTGCAACACTCATTTTTATCACCTTTCTTATACAGTGGCTTAACTTAAGCTTTCCTAAAATCGTTTCGTACTTCCCTTTTCTCAGAAATCATATTCATAATCTTCAGTAAGTTATTTCTACCCTCTGGGCCGCCATATTTAAGAAACTTATTTACCACACTGTCAGGGGCTGGAGCCTTATTATTCTTTAATCCTTTTAGTAATGTTGCTAATTCCTCCTCAAAAAACAAATCTTCCTTCAGATCCAAGGTATCACAAACTTTTTCATTTTCCTCTATATTTTTTCCTGCAACTCTGTCTCGGTTAAGCAAATTCTCAAAATGTTCTGCCCATCTCTCTTTAGTTTTTTCCTTATCGCTAATTGCGACCCCATTCCTATCTTTAACTGGGCCAGGTCCGGATTTACTATTCCCTCTCAATTTGTTAACGTGCCAGTACAATATTTTACTAGCTGCATCTTCCAGATCCTCGTCAATTTTATCCATGGCCTCCACTTCACACCTCCTTAGTTCATATTTTAATGCTTTCTCCACTTTTTTTACATTTCTTTTGTTTTCATACGATCTATCACTCAGATAATTCTTGTACAAGTCCTTTCTCCTTTCTATTAAACATAAAGCTTTTTCACTAAAATTCTTAGCTGCAGTTCTAGCTTTTTTCCCTAATACACCTTCAGCAACTTCCCAAATTATTTTTCTAAAATTATTCCAACCATCTTCCACATTATCAAATTTTAAACTCTCAAGTTTAGTATTCAACTGTTCCTGGAAAGTTTCTCTCAAATTCTCATCCTGGAGTCTACCAACATCATAACTTCCCGGGAGGTAGTTACCCTTCCGATATTTCAGCTTTAAATTAACCCTTGACACTACTAGATGGTGATCTTTACTTTTAACATCAATAACAGCACTCCTATATACCCTAGTATCTTGTATTGATCCTGCCAGTCTTCGGTTTACTATAACATAATCAATAAGGTTTGCTGACTTACCATCACGTGAATACCATGTTAACTTATGAGCCGTTTTATGACCAAACACCGTATTGGTTATAACTAGATTGTTATACCTACAAAATTGCAAAAGTCTGTATCCATTACTGTTTTCTTTCCCTACACCAAATTTACCTAGGCTAGGATACGATCTATCCCTATTTTTACCGACCTGGGCATTAAAATCTCCTAGTATAAACATCATATTTCTACCTGGGACACTGTCTATTTGTTCCTGTAACTGTAAGTAAAATTCATCTGAGTCCCTAGTATCTCTGTCAGTTGGTTCTACAAGGGCATATAATACTATACCTGATACCATGAACTTTTTAGTCATAAAATGAGCCATTAGTATTCTATTATTAATACCTTCCCAGCCTAAACAAGACTTAGCAGCTTCCTTATTCATCATGAGCCCTACTCCCTGTCTATGTACCCCATCCTTCCTGCCTGAATAAACAAATTCTATATCACCTGATTTCATGCTTCCTACCCCTGAGATATGAGTTTCTGAAATTCCTAATAAATCCAGTTCGAATCGTCTGAATTCGTCACTCAAAATGTCGATACGATGGTCATTTTTTAGCGTCGTAACATTCCAAGTTCCAATTTTCATGTTCTTTAAATCATTGAAATTATTTTCGCCTCAGGAAAAGCAATGATCCCGGATACCAGTGCAGGACGGGGATCACATATCTTCTCAAGTCTACACCGAAGTGCTTAATCCGGCTTAGAACCGGACAGCAAGAAGTCCCTTGGACCTCCATGAATGGAGGCTTTTTGCAATCCTGGGCCCATATTGCTCTCAACATGGTGTTCGTCACTGGACGATGCTCTTCTTTCAACAACAGTCGAAACCCTGCGAAGATAGTCTCTATTATATGACCTCCAACTCATTATGTATTTATCCTTGCAAATATCAGGCTACTACGTGGAGTCAACCCATAATAGGTAAATTAGCTAGGGTGATGTTTTTTAGCCCGAAGACGCACATCAAAATATTACAAGCCCAGAAGAATTGTCCGTTAATCAGAATCCTGTGCGAATGCTGTGTCGTTTACTAGGCTATAATTTCCTCGAGGACCGCCACTTCTCAAGTGGGAATAGAGTTGACCGCAAGGTCCCCAGTCTTGCAGGTACCCCGAAAAGGTCAAGGCAGCCCTTTGCAGAGGCCGTTGTCCATAGATCTGGATCTTACGCCCTGCCGCAGTTATCCTTCTATAGAAGATCCTCCCGCGATGGTGTTCTGCATCACCATGCAATTTAACCCATTACTGGGAGAAGGTTTGCAACTCATGGGACTTGTGAACAAACCAGTGGGCTCTTTTGAGCGTACATTTGAGGGGCCTTTTTCCTCTTCCGCCTATATTTATGACCCCTGGCGAGGGTGCCCCAGTTTCTATTATGGACCCCCAGGGACAAGGTCCCCCCTTGGTCCGTGCCTCCTATGAGGGTACCCTACATATCTGTAGAGCGTTCATACCAGTAGATACATCAATAGAATCATATTTAAATGCTGATTTCAAATATATAACTTTCATCGAGTTTAGTACTGCCCATCAAAAGTTACGCGCCTGAGAAAATTTGGCTGATTTTCAAAAAAAGGGGGAAAGACCCCCTAAAGGTTATATAACCCTTTCGCCACCTGGGGACACGCTGAATGGCCTGGGGGATGCCAGGAACATAAAAATGAAATTAATTTAAAATATTACTTTTCCTTTAAACATGGAAAATGGTATAGTCTTCTGTATGACTTTTTAAATATCAAATTATTATAGGGAAGTATGAACAAAGTTATACAGAAGACTTTTTGGTTTGTCACAAAAGTGACAAAAAGTGATTGCGGCGATCCCTGCCAGACCCATGAGGGTTACCGGGTTTACGGAGCATCAGAATTCAATTAAATGAATCTTAGGTCCATTCCGTTTCGATTTTGAGTCAGTTTTCAAACCATCGTCAACTTCAGCCACGGAATTTTCTTTTCCGTACAAGGTATTAAAGATACGACTTTTAAACGGGATCTTAGCAGAAATGGGCTCCTGCTCGAGCAGAGCGACAACCCATTTCACGAATGAGAGGGGTGAACAACTACTATCGGGACGTACAATTTGTTCCGTTTCAAAGACAAGTAGCTGACGATTTCAACGAATCTCTCAAGCAAGTTCAACCAGCAAATTTATAGGATAGAGCCGTTCTCGAATTTAAGCTTCCCTATGGGTGGTGTCTTGTAATTACAAGGTCATCAGCAGACATTTCTTATTAGATGGTCTATTTAAACAATTTCTGTCGGTGGTGCCCAAGAAAAGCATTTCGATCGAAAAGAGAATTCACACCAGCAAGAAGAATACAAGCATATGGTAAACCACAGTGCAAATAACTGTGAAGCACTCTGGGTATGCTTGTATCAAACAGTTCGTGGTAACGAACTGTAAGTAAGGAGCGACCCGGCTCAATGGTAACCGAAACTCTAGAAAACAGGTTTTTGATACCAGTAGATACATCAATAGAATCATATTTAAATGCTGATTTCAAATATATAACTTTCATCGAGTTTAGTACTGCCCATCAAAAGTTACGCGCCTGAGAAAATTTGGCTGATTTTCAAAAAAGGGGGAAAGACCCCCTAAAGGTTATATAACCTTAATGAAAATCGCACCATTAGATTTAGCGTATCAAAGAACCCTGCTGTAAAGGTTTGAAGCTCCTATCTGCACAAATGTAGTATTTTTTATTTTTTGCCAGAAGAAAGATCACAGATGCTTATTTATTTGTTTTTTTGTTGTTTTTTTTTTCCAGGGGTAATAATATCGACGCAGTTGTCCTAAAATATCGTGGAACGGCTCATTTGAATGGACATTAAAAATTTTAGTGCCCTTTTTAAGTGACAAAAAAAATGGAGGGTAACTAGGCCCCCTCCCACACTTATTTTTTCCCCAAAGTCACCCGATCAAAATTTTGAGATGGCCATTTTGTTCAGCATGATCGAAAATATGATAAATATGTCTTTTAGGATGACTTAATCCCCCGAAGTCCCCAGGGGGAGGGCTAAAAGTTATGAACGTTACCCAATGTTAACATATAGTATTGGTTATTGGGAAGTATACAGAAGTTTTCAGGAGGGTTTTTTTATGGTAGTGTGGGGGGGGGGGGTTGGGGGTCATGTTAGAGGATCTTTCCATGAATGAAGTTTTCATGATTCCTTAGTTTGAAATTGTGAAATTCTTTTTGTAATTTAATTTGTTAGGCATGGTTGACTTATATTTAACCTTGAACTAATTTAAATAAATTAATTTATTATTAATTAATTTACATGATTACATTAATTTACATAATTACATTAATTTATATAATTACATTAATTTACATAATTACATTAATTTACATAATTGCATTAATTGATTTTTATTTTTTTTTAATAGTTTTTTTTTATTGATGACATTTTATTGTACTCTAATGATGCTATTTTTCTTTTGCAATGATATGATTTTTTACGTTATAAGTATCTTCCCATTGATTTATACGAAATTTGTGTTGAAGTAGGAGTCTAACGTGAGACCCGTGATTTCCTAAGGTAAAAGAACGAAACGTTAATCGACTGAACCAACAAGCCTTTGAACATATTATGATCTTAGAAATACATCCAATGAATTGTTTCTGGGACATTGCCCAACTGATGTTAAGCCTCACAATATCGTAACAGGTTCATTCCATTGAACTGGAACAAGTTCAAGCACATTCGATTTATCAATTGGATTTTATATAGGTGTTAAAAGTGACATGTTTCGGGGCATTTTTATGGCATCATCATGAGAATATGCATACCACGATGATTTGAGTTGCATGCTAAACAAATAATTTCTTCTGATACTTGGGCCCCAAGTCCTACCCCTATCCCTCAACCCTATCACTCCACCATCCCTCCAACCCCTATCCCTCTGCCATACCTCCAACTCCTATCCCTCCACTCTCCCTCCCCCCCCCCCCCCCCAACATTTTTTTTTAACTTTTTTTATTTTTCAAAGTTCATTTTGGATTTTTACATTCTCTTGATTTTCCAAAGTTCATTTTGTATTTTTACATTCTCTTGATTTTTCAAACTTCATTTTGAATTTCTTTCATTGAAATACAAGAGTTGGATTATTTCAGTAGTGTTTTGTCATGGTTTACCTTGTCACAGTTACATTCTCTTAATTTTTCAAAGTTCATTTTGAATTTCCTTCGTTGAAATGCAAGAGTTGGAATATTTCAGTAGTGTTTTGTTGCGTTTTACCTTGTCACAGTTACATTCTCTTGATTTTTCAAAGTTCATTTTGAATTTCTTTCGTGAAATACAAGAGTTGGAATATTTCAGTAGTGTTTTGTCGTGGTTTACCATGTCACAGTTACATTGTCTTGATTTTTCAAAGTTTATTTTTAATTTCTGTCATGAAATGCAAGAGTTGGAATATTTCAGTAGTGTTTTATTGTGGTTTATCTTGTCCCAGTTACATTCTATTCATTTTTCAAAGTTCATTTTGGATTTCTTTCCTTGAAATGCAAGAGATGGAATATTTCAGTAGTGTTTTGTCGTGGTTTACCTTGTCACAGTTACATTCTCTTGATTTTTCAAAATTCATTGTGGATTTTTTTCCTTGAAATGCAAGAGTTGGAATATTTCAGTAGTGTTTTGTCGTGATTTACCTTGTTACAGTTACACGTGCGCTTAGTGTCTCTTGATTCTCTTGATTTTTCAAAGTTCATTTTTGGATTTCTTTCATTGAAATGCAAGAGTTGGCATATTTCAGTTGTGTTTTGTTATGGTTTACCTTGTCACGATTACATTCTCTTGATTTTTCAAAGTTCATTTTAAATTTCTTTCGTTTCAGTAGTGTTTTGTCGTGGTTTACCATGTCACAGTTACATTCTCTTAATTTTTAAAGTTCATTTTGAATTTCTTTCGTTGAAATGCAAGAGTTGGAACATTTCAGTAGTATTCCGTTGTGCTTTAAAATGCCGCAATTATATTCTTTTTATTTTCAAAGTTCATTTTAATTTCTTACGTAAAATGTAATATTTTGAATGTTTCAGTTGTGCTTTATTGTGTTTTACCTTGTCACAGTTACATTCTGTTGATTTTTCAAAGTTTATTTCGGTTTTCCTTTCTTGAAATGCAAGAGTTGGAATATTTCAGTAGTGTTTTGTCATGGTTTACCTTCTCACATTTACATTCTCTTGATTTTTCAAAGTTCATTTTGGATTTTTTTCCTTGAAATGTAAGAGTTGGAATATTTCAGTAGTGTGGTTTACCTTGTCACAGTAACATTCTCTTGATTTTTCGAAGTTCATTTTGGATTTTTACATTCTCTTGATTTTTCAAAGTTCATTTTGAATTTTTTTCATGAAATGCAAGAGTTGGAATATTTCAGTAGCGTCTTGTTGTGCTTTACCTTGTCGCTGTTACATTCTCTTGATTTTTCAAAGTTCATTTTGGATTTCTTTCGTTGAAATGCAAGAGTTGGAATATTTCAGTAGTGTTTTGTTGTGCTTTACCTTGTCACAATTACATTCTCTTGATTTTTCAAAGTTAATTTTGAATTTCTTTCCTTGAAATGCACGGGCTGGAATATTTCAGTAGTGTTTTGGCATGGTTTACCATATCACTGTTACATGCTCATGATTTTTCAAAGTTCATTTTGAAGTTCGTTCGTGAAAGGCAAGAGTTGGAATATTTCAGTAGTGTTTTGTCGTGGTTTACCTTGTCACAGTTACATTCTCTTGATTTTTCAAAGTTCATTTTGGATTTCTTTCCTTGAAATGCAAGAGTTGGAATATTTCAGTAGTGTTTTGTCATGGTTTACCTTGTCACAGTTACATTCTCATGATTTTTAAAAGTTCATTTTTGGATTTCTATCGTTGAAATGCAAGAGTTGGAATATTTCAGTAGTGATTTGTTATGGTTTACCTTGTCACAGTTACATTCTCTTGATTTTTCAAAGTTGATTTTTTAATTTATTTCTTTTAAATGAAAGACTAGGAATATTTCAATAGTGTTTTGTCATGGTTTACCTTGCCAAAGTTACATTCTCTTGATTTTTCAAAGTTCATTTTGGATTTCTTTCATTGAAATGCAAGAGTTGGAATATTTCAGTAGTGTTTTGTCGTGGTTTACCATCTCACAGTTACATTCTCTTGATTTTTTAAAGTTGATTTTGGATTTCTTTCGTTGAAATGCAAGAGTTGGAATATTTCAGTAGTGTTTAGTCATGGTTTACCATGTCACAGTTACATTTTTTTGATTTTTCAAAGTTCATTTTGAATTTCTTTCATTGAAATGCAAGTATTTCAGTAGTGTTTTGTCGTGGTTTACCATCACACAGTTACATTCTCTTCATTTTTCAAAGTTCATTTTGGATTTCTTTCGTTGAAATGCAAGAGTTGGATTATTTCAGTAGTGTTTTGTTGTGGTTTACCTCGTCAAACTTACATTCTCTTGATTTTTCAAAGTTCATTTTGTATTTCTTTCGTTGAAAAGCAAGAGTTGGAATATTTTAGTAGTGTTTTGTTGTGCTTTACCTTGTCACAGTTACATTCTCTTGATTTTTCAAAGTTCATTTTGATTTACTTTCGTGAAATGCAAGAGTTGGAATATTCCAGTAGTGTTTTGTTATGGTTTACCTTGTCACAGTTACATTCTCTTGATTTTTGCAAAATTTTTCAAAGTTAATTTTGAATTTCTTTCGTGAAATGCAAGAGTTGGAATATTTCAGTAGTGTTTTGTTATGGTTTACCTTGTCACAGTTACATTCTCTTTATTTTTTCAAAGTTTTTCAAAGTTCATTTTGAATTTCTTTCGTGAAATGCAAGAGTTGGAATATTTCAGTAGTGTTTTGTTATGGTTTACCTTGTCACAGTTAAATTCTCTTGATTTTTCCAAGTTTATTTTTAATTTCTTTCGTTGAAGTGCAAGACTTGGAATATTTCAGTAGTGTTTTGTCATGGTTTACCTTGCCACAGTTACGGTATCTTGATTTTTCAAAGTTCATTTTTAATTTCTTTAATTGAAATGCAAGAGTTAGAATATTTCAGTAGTTTTTTTTCGTGGTTCACCATCTTACAGTTACATTCTCTTGATTTTTCATAGTTCATTTTGGATTTCTTTCGTTGAAATGCAAGAGTTGGAATATTTCAGTAGTGTTTTGTCATGGTTTACCATGTTAGAGTTACATTCTCATGATTTTTCAAAGTTTATTTTGAATTTCATTAATTGAAATGCAGGAGTTGGATTATTTCAGTAGTATTTTTTCGTGGTTTACCTTGTCACAGTTACATTCTCTTAATTTTTCAAAGTTAATTTTGAATTTTTTTCGTTGAAATGCAAGAGTTGGAATATTTCAGTAGTGTTTTGTCGTGGTTTAGCTTGTCACAGTTACATTCTCATGATTTTTCAAAGTTCATTTTGAATTTCTTTCATTGAAATGCAAGAGATAAATTATTTCAGTAGTGTTTTGTTGTGGTTTACCTTCTCACACTTACATTCTCTTGATTTTTCAAAGTTCATTTTGGATTTCTTTCGTTGAAATGCAAGAGTTGGAATATTTCAGTAGTGTTTTGTCATGGTTTACCTTGTCACAGTTACATTCTCTTAATTTTTCAAAGTTCAATTTGAATTTCTTTCGTTGAAATGCAAGAGTTGGTATATTTAAGTAGTGTTTTGTTGTGCTTTACCTTTTCACAGTTACATTCTATTGATTTTTTCAAAGTTCATTTTGGATTTCATTCATTGAAATGCAAGAGTTGGAATATTTCAGTAGTGTTTTGTCGTGATTTACCTTCTCACACTTACATTCTCTTGATTTTTCAAAGTTCATTTTGGATTTCTTTCCTTGAAATGTAAGAGTTGGAATATTTCAGTAGTGTTTTGTTGTGGTTTACCTTGTCACAGTTACATCCTCTTGATTTTTCAAAGTTCATTTTTGGATTTCTTTCGTTGAAATGCAAGAGTTGGAATATATCAGTAGTGTTTTGTTATGGCTTACCTTGTCACAGTTACATTCTTTTGATTTTTTCAAAGTTCATTTTGGATTTCTTTCATTGAAATGCAAGAGTTGGAATATTTCAGTAGTGTTTTGTCGTGGTTCACCATCTCACAGTTACAATCTCTTGATTTTTCAAAAATCATTCTGGATTTCTTTCCTTGAAATGCAAGAGCTGGAATATTTCAGTTGTGTTTTGTCGTGGTTTACCTTGTCACAGTTACATTCACATGATTTTTCAAGGTTCAAAATCCACATTTTTGCACAGAAATATCAAAATCATTGGTTACGTTAGGCTAGCCTACGCACGCGCGCGTACGTAGGCTAACCTAACCTAACCTATGATTTTGATATTTCTGTGCAATAATGTGGAATTTGAACCTTGAAAAATCATGAGAATGTAACTATGACAAGGTAAACCACGACACAACACTACTGAAATATTACAACTCTTGCATTTCAAGGAAAGAAATCAAAAATGAATTTTGAAAAATCAAGAGAATTTAATTATGACAAGGTAAACCACGACAAAACACTACTGAAATATTCCAACTCTTGCATTTCAATTAAAGAAATTCAAAATGAACTTTGAAAAATCATGAGAATGAAACTGTGACATGGTAAACCAGGACAAAACACTACTGAAATATTCCAACTCTTGCATTTCAACGATAGAAATCCAAAAATGAACTTTGAAAAATCAAGAGGATGTAACTGTGAGATGGTAAACCATGACAAAACACTACTGAAATATTCCAACTCTTGCATTTCAAAGAAAGAAATACAAAATGAACATTTAAAAAATAAAAAGAATGTAACTGTAACAATGTAAACCGTAGCAAAACACTACTGAAATATTCCTACTCTTGCATTTCAACGATATAAATCCAAAAATGAACTTTGAAAAATCAAGAGGATGTAACTGTGACAAGGTAAACAACAACAAAACACTACTGAAATATTGCAACTCTTGCATTTGTAGGAAAGAAATCCAAAATGACCTTTGAAAAATCAAGAAGATGTAACTGTGACAAGGTGAACCACGACAAAACACTACTGAAATATTCCAACTCTTGCATTTCAATGAATGAAATCCAAATTGAAATTAGAAAAAATCAATAGAATGTAACTGTGACAAGGTAAAGAACAACAAAACACTACTTAAATATTCCAACTCTTGCATTTGAACAACAGAAATTCAAAAATGAACGTTGAAAAATCAAGAGAATGTAACTTTGACAAGGTAAACCATAACAAAAGACTATTGAAATATTCCAACTCTTGCATTTCAACGATAGAAATCCAAAATGAACTTTGAAAAATCAAGAGAATATAAGTGTGACAATGTAAACCACAACAAAACACTAATGAAATAATCCATCTCTTGCATTTCAATGAAAGAAATTCAAAATGAACTTTGAAAAATGATGAGAATGTAACTGTGACATGGTAAACCATGACAAAACACTACTGAAATAATCCAACTCTTGTATTTCAACGAAAGAAATCCAAAATGAACTTTGAAAAATCAAATGAATGTAATTGTGACAAGGTAAATCACGACAAGACACTACTAAAATATTCCAACTCTTGCATTTCAACGATAGAAATCCAAAAATGAACTTTGAAAAATTAAGAGAATGTAACTGTGACAAGGTAAACCACGACAAAACACTACTGAAATAATCCAACTCTTGCATTTTAATGAAAGATATTCAAAATGAACTCTGAAAAATCTAAAAAATGTAACTGTGACATTGTAAACCATGACAAAACACTACTGAAATATTCCAACTCTTGCATTTCAACGAAAGAAATCCAAAATGAACTTTGAAAAATTAAGAGAATGTAACTGTGACATGGTAAACCACGACAAAACACTACTGAAATATTCCAACTCTTGCATTTCAATGAAAGAAATTCAAAATGAACTTTGAAAAATCAAGAAAATGTAACTGTGGCAAGGTAAACCATGACAAAACACTACTGAAATATTCCAACTCTTGCATTTCAACAAAAGAAATTAAAAACGAACTTTGAAAAATCAAGAGAATGTAACTGTGACAAGGTAAACCATAACAAAACACTACTGAAATATTCCAACTCTTGCATTTCAACGATAGAAATCCAAAAATCAAGTTTGAAAAATCAGGAGAATGTAACTGTGACAAGGTAAACCACGACAAAACACTACTTAAATATTACAACTCTTGCATTTGAAGGAAAGAAATCCAAAATGAACTTTGAAAAATCAAGACAATGTAACTTTGACAAGGTAAACGACGACAAAACACTACTGAAATATTCCAACTCTTGCCTTTCACGAACGAAATTCAAAAAGAACTTTGAAAAATCATGAGCATGTAACAGTGATATGGTAAACCATGCCAAAACACTACTGAAATATTCCAACTCTTGCATTTCAAGGAAAGAAATTCAAAATCAACTTTGAAAAATCAAGAGAATGTAACTGTGACAAGGTAAAGCACAACAAAACACTACTGAAATATTCCAACTCTTGCATTTCAACGAAAGAAATCACAAATGAACTTTGAAAAATCAAGAGAATTTAACAGTGACAAGGTAAAGCACAACAAGACACTACTGAAATATTCCAACTCTTGCATTTCATTAAAGAAATTCAAAATGAACTTTGAAAAATAAAGATAATGTAAAAATCCAAAATGAACTTTGAAAAATAAAGAGAATGTTACTGTGACAAGTTAAACAACGACAAAACACTACTTAAATATTCCAACTCTAACATTTCAAGGAAAAAAATCCAAAATGAACTTTGAAAAATCAAGACAATGTAACTTTGACAATGTAAACCACGACAAAACACTACTGAAATATTCCAACTCTTGCCTATCACGAACGAAATTCAAAATGAACTTTGAAAAATCATGAGCATGTAACAGTGATATGGTAAACCATGCCAAAACACTACTGAAATATTCTAGCTCTTGCATTTCAAGGAAAGAAATTTAAAATCAACTTTGAAAAATCAAGAGAATGTAATTGTGACAAGCTAAAGCACAACAAAACACTACTGAAATATTCCAACTCTTGCATTTCAACGAAAGAAATCCAAAATGAAGTATGAAACATCAAAAAAATGTAACATTGACAAGGCAAAGCATAACAAGACACTACTGTAATATTGCAACTCTTGAATTTCATGAAAGAAATTCAGAATGAACTTTGAAAAATCAAGAGAAAGTAATAATCCTAAATAAACTTTTAAAAATCAAGAGAATGTTACTGTGACAAGGTAAACCACGACAAAACACTAATTAAATATTCCAACTCTTACATTTCAAGGAAAGAAATCCAAAATGAACTTTGAAAAATCAAGAGAATGTAAGTGTGAGAAGGTAAACCACAACAAAACACTAATGAAATATTCCAACTCTTGCTTTTCAACGAAAGAAATCCAAAATGAACTTTGAAAAATCAAGAGAATGTAACTGTGACAAGGTAAAGCACAGCAAGACACTACTGAAATAATCCAACCCTTGCATTTCAACGAAAGAAATTAAAAATGAACTTTGAAAAATTAAGAGAATGTATCTGTGACATGGTAAACCACGACGAAACACTACTGAAATATTCCAACTCTTGCATTTCACGAAAGAAATTCAAAATGAACTTTGAAAAATCAAGAGAATGTAACTGGGACAAGGTAAACCACAACAAGACTCTACTGAAATATTCCAACTCTTGCATTTCAACGAAAGAAATCCAAAATAAACTTTGAAAAATCATGAAAAAGTAACTGTGACAAGGTAATGCACAACAAAACACTACTGAAATAATCCAACTCTTGAATTTCAACGAAAGAAATTCAAATTGAACTTAGAAAAATTAAGATAATGTAACTGTGACATGGAAAAGAATAACAAAACACTACTGAAACGAAAGAAATTCAAAATGAACTTTGAAAAATCAAGAGAATGTAATCGTGACAAGGTAAACCATAACAAAACACTACTGAAATATTCCAACTCTTGCATTTCAACGAAAGAAATCCAAAAATGAACTTTGGAAAATCAAGAGAATGTAACTGTGACAAGGCAATCCACGACAAAACTCTACTGAAATATTCCAACACTTGGATTTCAAGGAAAGAAATCCACAATGAAATTTGAAAAATCATGAGAATATAAATGTTACAAGGTAAACCGCGACAAAACACTACTGAAACATTCCAACTCTTGCATTTTCAAGGAAAGAAAAGCAAAAATGAACTTTGAAAAATCAATAGAATGTAACTGGGACAAGGTAAAGCACAATAAAACACTACTGAAATATTCCAACCCTTGCATTTCATGAAAGAAATTCAAAATGAACTTTGAAAAATCAAGAGAATGTAACCGTGAAAAGTTAAACCACGACGAAACACTACAGAATTATTCCAACTCTTCTATTTCACGAAAGAAATTCAAAATGAACTTTGAAAAATCAAGAGAATGTAACTGTGACAAGGTAAAGCACAACAAGACACTACTGAAATATTCCAACTCTTGCATTTCAATGAAAGAAATTCAAAATGAACTTTGAAAAATTAAGAGAATGTAACTGTGACAAGGTAAACCACGACAAAACACTACTGAAATATTCCAACTCTTGCATTTCAATGAAAGAAATTCAAAATGAACTTTGACAAATCAAGAGAATGTAAAAATCCAAAATGAACTTTGAAAAATAAAAAAAGTTAAAAAAAAATATTGGGGGGGGGTTGGAGGGATGGTGGAGGGATAGGGGTTGGAGGGATGGTGGAGGGATAGGGGTTGGAGGGATGGTGGAGTGATAGGGTTGAGGGATAGGGGTAGGACTTTGGGCCCAAGTATCAGAAGAAATTGTTTGTCTAGCATGCATCTCAAATCATCGTGGTATGCATATTCTCATGATGATGCCATAAAAATGCCCCGAAACATGTCACTTTTAACCCCTATCAAAAATACAATTGATAAATCGAATGTGCTTGAACTTGTTCCAGTTCAATGGAATGAACCTGTTACGATATTGTGAGGCTTAACATCAGTTGGGCAATGTCCCAGAAACAATTCATTGGATGTATTTCTAAAATCATAATATGTTCAAAGGTTTGTTGGTTCAGTCCATTAACGTTTCGTTCTTTTACCATAGGAAATCACGGGTCTCACGTTCGATTCCTACATCAAACACAAATTTCATATAAATCAATGGGAAGATACTTAGAATGTAAAAAATCATATCATTGGAAAAGAAAAATATCATCATTAGAGTACAATAAAATGTCATCAATAAAAAAAATATTAAAATTAAAAAAAAATTAATGGAATTATGTAAATTAATGTAATTATGTAAATTAATTAATAATAAATTAATTTATGTAAATTAGTTCAAGGTTAAACATAAGTCAACCACGCCTAACAAATTAAATTACAAAAAGAATTTTACAATTTCAAACTAAGGAATCATCACGCACTTTGAACACAGGTCAACACGAATTTTCACGGTGGTTGAATTCCGGTCATTACACTGTCTGCTTGTATTGGTGGGAGCACTGTGCGCTACTTATCATTATAAATATATGGTGGGACTGTCCGCTACTTATCATTATAGCTATATGGGGGGACTGTCCGCTCTTAACTGTTATAGCTACATTGGGTACCTGTCTTCTCTCTTTAATTAATACTGTAATGTCATATCTGTCTGCTACCTATCATTGAGATAGTAATTTCCTATTACCCCACTACCTTTTATTGTACATAGTAATTTCATACCTGTGCATTACCTTTCATTGTAAACAGTAATTTCCTATTACCCCGCTACCTTTCATTGTACACAGTAATTTCCTACCTGTGCGCTACCTTAGATTGTACACAGTAATTTCCTACCTGTCTCATACCTTTAATTGTACACAGTAATTTCCTATTACCCCGCTCTCTTTCATTGTACACAGTAATTTCCTACCTGTCTCGTACCTTTAATTGTACACAGTAATTGCCTACCTGTCTCATTGGAGATATTATATCAATACTACTAATATGAAGTAAGAATTGTTTTCTTAACATGTTTCCTTCTTCTCAACAGGCCATAGTTTAGGCTTGCAGTAAGAAAATCGAAGCTGCCAGACTACTATCATCTCGTAAATGAAAATTATATTGAAATTTGTATTCCCTTAGATTTTGGTTCTTGACTTGTTTCCAAACACCAATTACTCTCTTTTTCAAAATAGACTACCGTGCACAAACCCCATATTCCTGCCTTGCTTTAAATTGTGTCTCGCACTTTCATTAATTGGTTTCAGAAATTGGCTTAAAAATCTTGAATGTAGGGTGCGTAAGGAAAGTCAAGAAACATGGTAAAAAACAGACTTTCCCGCTACAGTAGTCTTGTAATGAAAAAGAAAAGCTCAGTCGTAACTACTTTCTGCGATAAGTCACTTTATGCTTTTGCCAAGCTCTTTGGTTTTCAAAAACTATATTTTGAACAAAAATTCGTGTTTAGCTCTTTGTTCTTTTATTATAACTAAAAATAGTTACGTTTGTCGACTAAATCCTTACTAAGTCATTTCGGGTAACTAATTTTAATTTATCGAGGTCAAAGATCGACCCGAAAGAGTGAAAACGAAAAATCTGTTCAACTGCAAAACTAAATCATGGAGCAGACGAATTTGAGTGACACCTCGGCTATATTGTATTTTCAGTAATATTGGGCATAACAATAATGGTTACTGTTTCAATCCCTGTCAAACAGCCAGGGCCCTATGGCTCAATTTATAACACTCAAAGAACAGATTGATCCATGACCTTTCTTGTTCGAACTTTTCAGAGCTTTATTGCACAAATTTGGATTTTAATGATTATTTCCTAGTAAAAAATTTGCGATATTGGTCTGAAGAATGGAGGAAGTAGTAATTTTTATCTTCCTGGGATATTATCCCTGCAAATTCCTCTGTCGACACTTTCAAAAGAAGGTTCAATAGAAATTTAAAACATCGAGGCCATTGAACGAGGTAAACGAATAGCGGCATATCAGATACTTTGAAGTACCTGGTGCCGTGAATATTGGAATTAAGAAAAAAAGTAATGACATTGTCCATGTTAAAATGGTAAATGAACTCTTATTAGCTGTGTAAATTACATATGGCGGTTTCTGAACTTTACTTTCTGCAGCACAACAGTGAATAAACCCCTATTCTAAGTCGAAGGGTTTCACATCAGGCCACTGTGCCGTAAAGTTAGTGTTGCAATGCATAATTCCAGAATAAAAATAAATGACTACTCACCTTAACGACGTCACTGTCAACTGTCATCTCAATAATATTCAATGTGTAGTTCTCCCTTCGACCAAGGTCATCAAAGCCTATATCACCGGTTAAACCTTCCATTTGAACCTAAAATTAAAAGTTGTTAATCAAAGGTCTCCGACTGAACTAATGCTCGAATAAAACCTGTGATTCCAGAAGATTGGAGAACTGTTCATAATAAGAAATCTTGCTTGACCTGAGGATTTACACACGGCACTTTTATGGCATTTATGTGTAGTAACCATATCCGGAGTTAGACATTCAACTCGATACACGTTAAAACTAGACCATTATTCATGACTCACTATAGCTAACCCCACAAATCTGGATAATCAGCGAAGTTTATTTATCAAAGGGCTCTAGCCTACAATTCTGCTTTAAAACTCGTGCCTTTTTTGTTCTAGTGCACTCTAGTAGCCCCCAGCGATATTCAGACAAAATTTATATAGAAATCACACTCGAAGTGGCCAGAAACCCCACAAATTGAGCATACAGTGGGGGAGAATACGGACTCTCGTAGCCACAGGAGAGAGAGCCCCAAATTTTGGAATAAGTGCAGAGTAAGTGTAAGTGACTTAGTGCAGATAGAGTCAATTTCAGAGTCAATACAAAACTAGTCTAAATCTAATTAAGTAGAACCATGAGCCTAACTCCGCGTAAAAACTAGCTAAGCCTCACTGCAGTGAAGAATCAACCCTAATGAAGCTCCTACCTTTGTCCATGAGTAAAGAACGAAGCATTTTGTCAATAATAGCTGAACTACCAAAAAATGTACTTTTTGTCAAAAATATAAGCAAAAATGCCATTAGTAGCTGATTTAGGAACGGCAACTATTACTTTGATTAGTCTTAATAGTAAAAGTTTGTTCAGAAAACAAATTTAGGGTAATTTGAATTATAGACTGAAACTCCTCGAAAATGACGTTGGATTGAAACAATCACTGCACTATTTTAATTGCTATTGTTAAAAATCCAATGCAGGGATGTCACAGTCCCCCATTTGAACAAAAAGGAAATTGCATTTCTACCTGAATAGCACTATTAGGTCACCTTTTAAAATTTTTTTTTCTCCTGGATCACTAGCAGAGCACTGGATCGTTATACATGGTTATCTGAAAGCCCATCGATAGTTAGATAGTTCAGGCATTGAAATGCACTCCTTTCGGCATCTATTCAAATCCCACCCTACCTACACTATGCCCCAACACCCCTCTTTCACAGTAGCTGGTGCGTAACATTAAGATATTGTCCCTATTGACCTTTTATCTTCTATGGACTACTTGACTTTTCAGGAAAGAATGCGCCACCATGTGGCACTATTTTCTTTTAAACTGGGAAAATTAGCGTATAGTTTTAAGTATTCTCAAATTGATTAGACATCTCAAAATTATTAATCGAATGCAACTTGGTCCTCTTTGGGGTAAAAGCGTGGTTTGGTACCAAAACGTGGTAGAAGACTTCACTTTCCCGCGGCTTAATATTTTGGTCTATTAAAAAGGGCATTAGAAGTTGAAATTTCGGTGTGAACGACCCCTCTTCCAATCTTATACGATTATCGGTTCAATTCGTTCCCCAAGAAAAAAAAACAAAAAAACAAAACAGAAACAAATAAGCACTCATCTGTGATCTTTCTGATGAGAAAAAAAAATGCAAACTTCAACATCTATGTAGATAGGGTCTTAAAACCTCTACCGTATGGTTCTTGTGATATAATGAATCTAGTGGTGTGATTTTCACCGAGGATACTTGCAGCGTTAAAAACTATTTCTCTTGATGCATTAATTGCTATCAAAATTCCTTTTTTAAGAATTTCAGTTGCTATTGACTTGAGTTCGTCCTTACTTGCAGATTAAATAAAAAAAAGTTTTTTTTAACTGAAAGTAAGGAACGACGTTAAGACTTAAAACGAACAGAAATTATTCCGTATATGAAAGGGGCTGACCCCTCCTCAACGCCTCGGTCTTTACGCTAAAGTTTTTTATTGTTTCAAAAAAATAGAGTTGTGAGAAAGTCAAACTTTGGCGTAAAGAGCGAGGCGTTGAGGAGGGGACAGCCCCTTTCATATACGGAATAATTTCTGTTCGTTCCGTTCATTACTTTCAGTTAAAAAAAACTTGTTTTTTTTTATTTAACTTTTGAACGTTTTTGAATTAATGCAGGTCTTGATTTTGGCTCACCGTAAATGAATAATTGAAACAAAATTGGAATATTAATTTTACTTTTATTTGGTTAAATGGCTTTCTCGAAACTTGTTTAATTTTATTTACGAACGTTTTCATTAGTAATAAATATACGTAACTTACGAATCAACTTACGTAACGAAATTCCATATTCATATATTTTTAATACGTATATTAGGGGGTTCACTCCTTAGTTAAGGTCATGCTCTTTACATTAAAGTTCGTATGTTTTTCCCGTTCTTTAAAAATTAACGCTTCATTGCACATGTCGTTAGTTGGAATAAATGTATCTTATTAAAGTACTAAAAAATCTTTGGCGTAAAAAGCGAGGTATTGACTAGGGGGTGAACCCAATCATATACATAATATTTTCTGTTCGTTTTAAGTTTTGATTTTGCTCCTTAATTTCAGTTGAAAAACTTGTTTTTTTTTATTTAATTTCTGATCTTTTTTTTTAGATAATACTGGGAAATCCGGCAACCCCCTTCTTAGCAATGTCCCTTCCCCCATGAAAAATTCCTTCATGGAAAGATCCTTCCATATAGCCCCCGACCCACAAACCTCCCCCCCACCACTACCAGAAAAAATCCCCCTGAAAACGTCTGTATACTTCCCAATAACCAACACTACATGTTAACATTGGGTAAAGTTCAAAATTTCGATCGGGTGACTTTGGGAAAAAATGAGCATGGGAGGGGGCCTAGTTTCCCTCCATTTTTTGGGTCACTTAAAAAGAGCACTAGAACTTTTAATTCACGTTCCAATGAGCCCTCCCACGATATCCTAGGACCCCTGGGTCGATACGATCTCCCCTGGAAAAAAAACAACAACAAAAAAAAAAAGCAAATAAACACGCATCCGTGATCTTTCTTCTGGCAAAAAATATGGAACTCCACATTTATCAAAATAGGAGCTTGAAACATCTGCAGGAGGGTTCTTGGATGCGCTAAATATGATTGTACGGATTTCATCTAGGCTAAGTAACTTTAAGGGGGTCTTATCATCTTTTTTCTAGAATAGGGCAAGAAATTTTAGGCCTGTGGCTTCTGGTGGGCAGGACTGAACTTGATAAAAATTATATATTTTAAATTAGCATTTAAGTATGATTCTTTTAATGTATCTATTGGTATCAAAATTTCGTTTTCTAGACTCACGGTTACCATTGAGCCGGGTCGCTCCTTACTTACAGTTCGTTACCACGAACTGTTTGACCATTATTACGAAATACTTGGCTATTGAGTGTTTTTTTTTTGTTAACTTGAAAGCGGAGGCAGATTAGCTTTCCATTAAAGAATGAAATGGTGCCCAGTAATCGAACAGTATAGAATGTTCATTGCTGGAGGAAAAATAAACTGGAGCTATGAATTGAGCAATTCAACATCTTTATATTTTCAGAACAGCTCCAGTGATAGAATCAGCTTGGAAGAAATCTTTCGAATTAGAGATTCTTTATATATAGATACCAAGACGCGGGTAAAAGAATAGTGGACGTCAGCTTTAAACTGGGGAGCTTTCATCCTTACTATAACTGGGCTAATTCTGCTTGGGCTCGGTGTAAAGAAATTACGACAATTTTGGGTATATTAGATACTTCCGGGAGAAAAAGTTTCAGCCTTCCCATGTAGAGGAAATGATAGAACTACAAGATTCTTAGAAACTTTGGTTGTAACAATCTTTCCAAATTGAATAAAAATTTAAGTTGGGAGGCTGTAAGAAATGTCTTTTTAAATAAGAATATAAGATAGAATCCTTTGACGTTAAGGATTAATCAGATATTTTTGGGTTAGTTATTATGAGTAATATACAACGGTATGGTTTCAGCAAGTTTCACTTGCAAAGTCAAACTCCTGACAAGGATACAACCCATAAAAGTAATAAAAGAAAGGTAAAAAAAAAGAACTGGTCTAATGTAGACAAAAAGTGATAATAAAATAAATCAATCAGAGTGAGAGAAAGCAATTCTGAATTGGAAAGGATATGAGTGTGACCTCTGGTAAGGTCTTTGCTATGCCTAGTTTTTCAAAGACAAACACCTATTCTCTTAGAATCCTATTCTCTTTACTGTTTAATGCAACTTCAACTTCGAATAGAGCGCTCTTTATCATAATTAAATATCCCTATAACAATTACAAATTAATGCCCCTATTTTATTTGTAATCCAAAGCTTAGACCTTCTCTCAATATGTTTCTTCCATTTTTACCTGTTTAAAATGGAAGAAACATAAAATCACATAAAAATCACAACATAAAAATCATAAAGTCATCTTTCTCAAGTCATTTATCTACCTCCGCTTTTATATGATATTAAATATATAAAAGAAACAAGTTTTTTTACCTGAAAGTAAGGAACGACGTTAAAACTGAGAACGAACAGAAATTATACCGTATATGAAAGGGGCTGGCCCCTTCTTAACGCCTCGCTTTTTACGCTAAAGTTTTTTATTGTTAAAAAAAATAGAGTTGTAAGAAAGTCAAATTTTAGTGTAAAGAGTGAGGTGTTGAGGAGGGGACAGCCCCTTTCATATACGGAATAATTTCTGTTCGTTTTAAGTTTTAACGTCGTTCCTTACTTTAAGATAAAAAAACTTGTTTTTTTAATTTAATTTTTGAATGTTTTTGAATTAATGCAGGTTTTGATTTTAGCTCACCGTACATGAATAATTAAACAAAATTTGTATATTAATTTTACTTTTATTTGGTTAAATGGCTTTCTCGAAACTTATATAATTTTATTTACGAATGTTTTTATTAGCAATAAATATACATAACTTACGAATTAACTTACGTAATGAATTTCTATATTCATATATTTTTGATACGCATAAAAGGGGGTTCTCCCCCTAGTCAATTCCTCGCTCTTTAAGCTAAAGTTCGAATTTTGTTCCAATTCTCTAAAAATGACCCCTTTATCACAAAGTCCGTTATTTAGAATAAATAGCTCTTAAGAAAGTACTAAAAATTCTTTGGCTTAAAGAGCAAGGTATTGACTAGGGGGTGAACCCAATCATATATGTAATATCTTCTGTTCGTTTAAGTTTTGATGTTGCTCCTTACTTTCAGCTGAAAAACTTGTTTTTTATATATTTAATTTCTGATCTTATTTTTAAATATTCCTGGTAAATCCGGCGCCCCCTTCATAGCAATGTCCCTTCCCCCATGTAAACTTCCTTCATGGAAAGATCCTCCCACATAACCCCTAACCCGGCCCCCCCCACTACCAGAAAAAATATCCCCTGAAAACGTCTCTATACTTCCTAATAGTAGGAAGGGCATAATATCTCCGATCAGTACATAATTTATGCATGTTTTTATGGTTTTTGTCACTGAAAATGAAAAAACAGGATTATTCTCATTTTGATGTATTTTCATGGTTTATTGATTCTAATGGGGTCGATGACACCTCTTTCAAGGTCGATTTATTTGTTGTTTGTCCAAGTTTAATGACACTGGGGTGAAGTTTGCACATGTACATTAACGGGGGGGGGGGAGATGTATTGATCTAGGGCAAAAGGGGGAAGTGAATTTCTGAGAAATTGATTTACATAATCGGTGGGGGAATGTATTGATCCACAAACGGGAACAGGATCACGTGTCTCCTTCTAAGCCAATCAGGAGGTTGGAAATATTAGCGGGAGAGGACTGCAGAGAATATACGGAAAGGATTTTTGCTATAGTTTTTATTAGTGTGTGAATAGAATTTAAAGGAGTGAGAACAGTTTGGATACATTTGTGCTGATGATGAGTGGAATGTTTACCCTATTAGAAGTTGATAGCGGGGTTGGTAGCAATAATACAAGAGCACCAAACGTGGCTGTGGAAATCATGAGAGGATCACGGCTTTGTCTGGAATGGGATGAAGTATATGCAAGAATTTAAAATAGAGGATCAATTATGCTTCGCTGCAAAAGTTGATATAGCACATGTGAATAGACTTCAATGCGCTTTAAGTGCATTAGTGAAGCATATTGAAGACAGTAAACTATATCGCTAATTGTACATGTCTGCTATTATTGTTGTAATTATCCAATAAAACTCTTTCGAAATCAGAAGTGTTTCCTTTCTTTTTGTTAAAATATTATGCTAACGAATCATGGTTAGTCTAGAGTCAGCTGTCAGAGTGAAAGGATTGAAAAATGAATAAGTTCGAGAAAGAGATGATTAGGTCGAATCTTGTGATTATGGAAAAACATTTGATTTTGGATGATGATTTTCTCGAGTTATCCCTTCAACGAAAGATATTCTCTCGGGGAACACTTGACAATATAATGGGGACTGATTCTCCCCCATGGGACTATTGTATGAAACTTTTACATGTATGAAACATAGAGGCTATGCAGTACAAATTAAAGGATGTAATTTATGTCTTGAAGAGATTTGTGACTCTTACCCTAGAGAACATCTGTGCTCAAATTGTCACTATGACAAATGTGATCAATGGGAGAATACTCACCCCGCCATGATTGGAAAGAATCCCAAACGTGATTTTAGTTTATTTCTACGAGATTGGTATCGTCGTGGATTTAAATTATTCTGGGAAGAGGAGTCTGGTCTACGATTCAACTGTTGGGGTAACAAGACAATTTGGTTTCTACGTCCGTTGTGACGATACTGCCTATTATGACTATAAACCAAGTGATTTTTATTTGGCAGCTACTGAAAGTGATTCACCATTTGAAAACACTGTATGTGATATTGCTTCAAATAGACAGATTGAAACTCGTGAATTTCATAATATGAATGCAAATAGTATTATTGACTATACAAAGAGATATGACAAGAGTGAAGTTAAATTATACTGTTGCAAATGTAACCCTAACTTTTCAGCCAATCAAGATCAATATACAGTGAATCCAAATGATTTGCCAGCATTAGTGGTTCACGACATTTGCCTATACACAAAAGAAGAAGAAATCTAAAGTGAAGATTTAAAGACATTGTTGTATATATATATTTTATTAATAAACAAATTCACATACATTTTTTAAGCACTTTACTCTTAGGGCACCGAAATCAATATTATACAGGTCTGAGAGGATATTTTCCACCATAAAGTCGTTCAGATGTGGATTTTCACCATAAATGTTGAGAAACAGCTTTTAAGTATAACCACGACATCGGAACACAAAATATAGTAGTGCATGGAAGCCACAGCTTTTAGTCGTCAGATCCTGCACTCTTTTCCAATTTTGAATAATAGTTTTCCCACTGCTCTCAATATAGTTGCTGATGTGGGGAGTGTAGAATGTATAGGGTAGGCCAAGAGGATCGAAAAATTCTATATTCTTCATTGTTTGAAAGATGCACAGCCAATGACCCATGTGCACAGTCGAAGGACTGCTATTAACAATAATTAGGGTATTGTTGGCGCTTTGAATTTTTCCAAGGAAGTCCGAGGGCAGACAATAGGATTTGTACTGGGATACGTAGGGATCCATATTAAATACATTGATTATTTGACTGGAGTTCATGATGCCAAGTCTAGTAGAACACTGCCTTCGGGAGTGATTTCCCAATAGGTTTCATATTGATTTAGCGAGATTAGTGCAATACTCTCAGCTAACGGGTCGGCAAATGTACACTCTAAACGCACACTCCCCGTGCGTACTATACTCATATCCTGCTTGCCAGACAAATCAAATACAATGATACCATGTGTATTAGCAAACATTTCTTCGGTTATACCATTTTCAAATAGTTGTGAATCATGATCTAGGGTTTGCCTGGTCAACTCATACAATGTTCTATAGGGTTTATCAAAAGATAGATTGTAGAGTGGGATGCCGTTTACTTTGTACACAAGAGATGAAAGCCCAAACATTTCAAATTTATGTGGGCATCCAGTCCACGATCCTATTAAACTAGCGCTTTTTACAAATGCCAAAGTGAGTTTTGACGGAATTTCGCCATTGATAAAGGATGAGTCGGTGAAGGTGCGTGACCCCATGGCAATATGACATTGATTGGTGATTGTATGAGGAACACTTAGTTTAATATTATTTCCACTGGCTCTCAGTTTTTCCACTGCCAAAGCAATAGAACTCATAACTTGTTGTTTGCGTACAAGTAATATTGCCAAAGTGAGGGAAAGAGTCACATCAGGATTGGCAGCAAGTTCTTTTCTCAATATGAAATTGGATGGAGCAAACGTCAATTTTATATCCGCTTTAATATTGGGTGGTAGCGATTGGGGTATATTAAATATTTCATGATATATTTTTCCAACTAGATGTAATTCACAAGTTGTAGCCTTTTTAAGTGCATCTGTACTATCAGTATTAGTAATATATTCATATCCATTGGAGGCGCCTCTCCATTCCTTGTATGACTTGGGTGTCATCAGCATGAATTGCATATAGCTAGTTTAATTTGAGAGATTGTTGCTTGTGCTCACCAGCGTGCCATTGATGTAGACACTGATTTGACGAAATAAATTATGTAATATACAATTTTCATAGGATATTCCATCGGCGAGAATTGGCAATGTATTGTCGGATTTCCGAAATTTCATTTGTAAACTTATAAATTTCGAAGACATGTCCATAAATTTGTCTTCATTGGAATAAATTTGAAAGTGGATATTATCGGAGAGGGGTTGTTGAGGATAAAATTGTTCATAGTATCCATGCTTGACACTCAAATCAACATTTTTTGCATTGAATAGATTCAATGAGGAGGTGATTGAAGGTTGAGAATCCTTATGCGGTAGGTAGGACATCTGAGGAAAGGAAATCTAGTCGCGATCTAACAATTCTCTTCCTGGGGCTTCAATTTCTACTGTTTACTGTACGTATCGTCTTTTTCCTTCCTTTCTTTGACAGGAGTGATGTCTTTCGTCTCTGACCTGAGTAGAGACTGATCAGTGATGCATTGTTTCTCGATCTTTTTAAACCTTTTCCATTTTGTTTTAATCTCTCTCCAAGAGTTTGCGCACTGGACCTAAGATTTTCCGTAGTACTTTTTTTAAAATCCTTGCAAGAGCTCCAATCGTATAGTGTAAAGGATGCAAAATGTGTTGCAGCCGGTAAAGTATATTTCATAACCGGAGGTCGTGCAGAGTGTAACAGCTTAGCAAACCAACTACCGAGAACGGAGTTAAAAATCGATAAGTGATCATTGTAATAGTTCATTATATAATCCATTTGTATTGGATCAAGAGTATTAACATAGCAGTAAATATCAGGACAAATGAACACCACTTTTCTATTAGACATCTTGTTGTTGAATGGGTCGAAAATGGCATGTAATCACAGCCAAACCTTTTGATATTGCTAGGGGATCACCTAATTCAGATCTTAGTGTTAACTGACAGAGTTCCAAATAGGAATTGTTTACGGGAATATACTGAAAATGCTTTATATTGTAGTGGTGAATATGTTCTTGATTGGTTTTTTTGTTCAAGAACTCGTAGGAGGGGAAGATTGCTATTGCCCTATTACATAATTTATTTCGTCAAATCAGTGTCTACATCAATGGCACGCTGCATCAGTACACCGTAAAGGAATATCCAACAATTTTCGTTTAAAATCAGTTTATAATCTCTTAAAATAGTGCTACAAACCTAAAAATAGTAAGTCTGAGATCCAGTAAGGTTAAACTGAGACAGTTATAGCGTGAGTCTGGGTAACAGATTCAATGCTTATACAGTAAACCTCTATGAAGACAAAGCTTAAAAGTTGGCTTCACTAGCCCCGAACATGTATCCTCATTAAAACCGCAACGGCAAGAAAAGTATGGAATGTCGAAAACGGATTTTTTGCAACAATTTGATTTAAAGTATTTACCAGAAAACGTAAAACCTAGGGTGGAAAATATTCTTTGAGATTTTAAATGGACTTTTGCAAGACACAAAGCGGATTACAAATTAACTCATTTAATCACGCACAAGATATCAACAGAGGGCCCTCCAATCAAAAATTCACCGTATAAAACACCTTATCATTTAAAACCATGGCTAGAAAGTCAAATAAAAGAAATGGAGGATCAGGGAATAATTAAAGAAAGTATAAGTGATTGGTGTTTTCCACTAGTAATAGTCAGGAAAAAAGATAACACCTGGAGATTATGTATAGACTTTAGATCACTAAATGCCGTCACAGTTAAGGACCTGATGAAGTTACCAAGAATTGATAAGATTTTAGATTCTTTAGGGGGTTCAAAATATAACACTAGTTTTGATTTAATAGCAGGATATTGGCAAATTGCTTTAGATGCAGAAACAAAGCATAAGGCTACAGTAATCTTAGACGATGGGAGAACGTTCACATTTGAATGTATGCCCTTTGGCTTATCATTTAGTCCAAATTGTTTTAGTCGAATAATGAATTTGGTGTTAAAAGATAACGAACCAGGAAGGAAAAAAGATACTCTGGCTTATTTAGACGATATAATTTTGTGTAATGAAAATTTGGAAGACTACTAGGTCTGACTTAGAAAAATACTGAGGAAGTTTGAAAAAGCAGGATTAAAATTAAAACCAGAAAAGTTAAAAATAGTAGTACCAAAACAAGTTTTTCTTGGACATCAGATAAACCAAGGTACTATTTCACCAAATCCAGAAAAATTTACAGTCATAAAAAATTTACAGCCTTAAAGATAAAAAAAGCTGCAGATCAGTTTGTGGTTTGTTAAGCTATTTCAGACAATATATCAAAAATTATGCAACAATAGCACAACCTTTGACAAACATTTTGAAAAAAAATCAGGTAAATTCGAATGTCCAGCGGACGCAAAAAAGCGCTAAATGAAATAAAAAGGCAATTATTACTGGCACCAATACTTAAACTACCAAATTTGTCACAAGACTTCTGTTTGCAATCAGATGCTTCGGGGTACGGTATAGGGGCCATATTATTATAAGATATATGCAAGAATTTAAAATGGAGGATCAATTATACTTCGCTGCAAAAGTCGATATAGCACATGTGAATAGACTTCAATGTGCTTTAAGTGCATTAGTGAGGCATATCGAAGACAATAAACTGTATCGCTAATTGTTCATTTGTAGTACGATTATTATAATTATCCAATAAAACTCTTTTAAAATCGGAAGTTTTCCCTTTCTTTTTGTTAGAATGTTATATTAACGAATCATAATCAGTCTACAGTCAACTGTCAGATTGAAAGGATTGAAAAATGAATAAATTCGGGAAACAGAGAACTAGATGGAATCTTGTGTTTATGGAAAAACATTTGATTTTGTATGATAATTTTCTCGAGTTATCTCCTCAACGAAAGATATTCTCTCGGGGAACACTTGACAATATAATGGGGACTGATTCTCCCCCATTGGACTATTGTATGAAACTTTTACGATGTGACTCAAATGCTTATACTCAATTTATTGATATATTAATTGGAACAAAGCAGAATAATATCGTGGATATACTTTTGAAAACATTGTCAGAGATTCAATGTAGATGGCTCCGCCTTCGAAAGAGGTGACGTCACAGAGTTACTCCTCTCACCTTACCTACAACCTGAATTTATCGAACGAGGATGATCAGTTTCGTTTTAGCTGTGAGAGAGTTGACATCGGAAACCAAAAAAATGTTCTATACATGTCCACTATGCATGTAAACTCTTGGCAGTTGGTCTCAATGCGGGAATTTTACAATTATTGATGACTATAGTGAAAAGTGCAAATTATGTAATCCTTGTAAATTGAATAAAGGCTGTGCAGTACAAATTAAAGGATGTAATTCATGTCTTGAAGAGATTTGTGACTCTTACCCTAGAGGACATCTGTGCTCCAATTGTCACTATGACAAATGTGATCAATGGGAGAATACTCACCCCGCCATGATTGGAAAGAATCCCAAACGTAATTTTAGTTTATTTCTACGAGATTGGTATCGTGGTGGATTTAAATTATTCTGGGAGGAGGAATCTGGGCTACGATTCAACTGTTGGGGTAACAAGACAATTTTGTTTCTATGTCATCGTTGTGACGACACTGTCTATTATAACTGTAACTATACACCAAGGGATTTTTATTTTGCAGTTACTGAATGTAATTCAACATTTGAAAATACTGTATGTGATATTGCTTCGAATAGACAGATTGTAACTCTTGAATTTCATAATATGAATGCAAATAGTATTATTGACTAAACAAAGAGATATGACAAGAGTGAAGTTACATTATAGTGTTGCAAATGTAATCCTAACTTTTCAGCTAATCAAGATCAATATACAGTGAATTCAAATGATTTACCGGTATAAGGGGTTCCCGACAGTTGCCTATAAACCGAAGAAGAAGAAATCCATAATGAATATTGACAGACATTGATGTATATATATATTTTATTAATAAACAAATTCACATACATTTTTAAGCACTTTACTCTTAGGGCACCGAAATTAATATTATACAGGTCAGAGAGGATATTTTCCACCATAAAGTCGTTCAGATGTGGATTTTCACCATAAATGTTGAGAAACAGCTTTTAAGTATAGCCACGACATCGAAACACAAAATATAGTAGTGCATGGAAGCCACAGCTTTTAGTCGTCAGATCCTGCACTCTCCTCCAATTTTGAATAACAGATTTCCCACTGCTCTCAATATAGTTGCTGATGTGGGGAGTGTAGACTGTATAGGGTAGGCCAAGAGGATCAGAAAATTCTATATTCTTCATTATTTGAAAGATGCACAGCCAATGACCCATCTGCACAGTCGAAGGACTGCTATTAACAATAATTAGGGTATTGTTGGCGCTTTGAATTTTTCCAAGGAAGTCCAAGGGCAGACAATAGGATCTGTACTAGGACACATAGGGATCCATATTAAATACATTGATTATTTGACTGGTGTTCATGGTGCCAAGTCTAGTAGAACACTGCCTTCGGGATTGATTTCCCAATAAGTTTCATATTGATTTAGCGAGATTAGTGCAATACTCTCAGCTAATGGGTCGGCAAATGTACACTCTAAACGCACACTCCCCGTACGTACTATACTCATATCCTGCTTGCCAGACAAATCCAATACAATGATACCATGTGTTTTAGCAAACATTTCTTCGGTTATATCATTTTCAAATAGTTGTGAATCATGATCTAGGGTTTGCCTGGTCAACTCATACAATGTTCTATAGGATTTATCAAAAGATAGATTATAGAGTGGGATGCCGTTTACTTTGCACACAAGAGATGAAAGCCCAAACATTTCAAATTTATGTGGGCATCCAGTCCACGATCCTATTGCACTAGCGCTCTTTACAAATGCCAAAGTGAGTTTTGACGGAATTTCGCCATTGATAAAGGATGAGTCGGTGAAGGTGCGTGATCCCATGGCAATATGACGTTGATTGGTGATTGTATGAGGAACAAGTAGTTTAATATTATTTCCATTGGCTCTCAGTTTTTCCACTGTCAAAGCAACAGAACTCATAACTTGTTGTTTGCGTACATGTAGTATTGCCGAGGTGAGGGAGAGAGTCACATCAGGATTGGCAGTAAGTTATTTTCTCAGTATGAAATTGGATGGTGCAAACGTCAATTTTATATCTGCTTTAATATTGGGTGGTAGCCATTGGGGTATATTAAATATTTCATGATATATTTTTCCAAATAGACGTAATTCACTAGTTGTAGCCTTTTTAAGTGCAACTGTACTATCAGTATTAGTAATATATTCATATCCATTGGAGGTGCCTCTCAATTCCATATATGACTTGGGTGTCATCAGCTTGAATTGCATATAGCTTGTATAATTTGGGAGATTGTTGCTTGTGCTCACCAGCCTGCCATTGATGTAGACACTGATTTGACGAAATAAATTATGTAATATACAATTTTCATAGGATATTCCATCGGTGAGAATTGGCAATGTATTGTCGGATTTCCGAAATTTCATTTTTAAATCTATAAATGTCGAAGACATGTCCATAAATTTGTCTTCATTGGAATAAATTTGAAAGTGGATATTATCGGAGAGGGGTTGTTGAGGATAAAATTGTTCATAGTATCCATGCTTGACACTCACATCAACATTTTCTGCATTGAATAGATTCAATGAGGAGGTGATTGAAGGTAGAGAATTCTTTTGCGGTAGATATGAAATCTTAGGAAAGGAAATTTAGATTTGATCTAACAATTCTCTTCCTGGGGCTGTGTCTTCTGTTTACAATGCGTGTTGGCTTTTTCCTTTTGTTTTTGACAGGGGTGATGTATTTCGTTTCTGACCTGAGTAGAGACTGATGAGTGATGCATTGTTTCTCGACCTTTTTAAACCTTTTCCATTTTGTTTTATTTTCTCGCCAAGGGTTCGCGCACTGGACCTAAGATTTCCCGTAGTACTTATTTTAAAATCCTTGCAAGAGCCCCAATCGTATAGTGTGGATGATTCAAAATGTGTTGCGCCCGGTATGATATATTTCGTAGCCAGATTCAGTGTAAAGCAAAACAGCTTAGGAAGGCAACTGCCAAGACCATACTCAGACATCGATTAATACTCTTCGTTATGGTCCGTTCCGTAATCAAGTTGTATTGTGCCAAGAGTATTAACATAGCAGTCAATATCAGGACAAATGAACACCACTTTTCTATTAGACATCTTGTTGTTGAACGATGGGACGAACATGGCATGTAATCACAGCCAAACCTTTTGGTATTGCTAGGGGATCACCTAATTCAGTTCTTAGTGTAAACTGACAGAGTTCCAAATAGGAAGTGTTTACGGGAATATACTGAAGATGCTTTATATTGTAGTGGTGAATATGTTCTTGATTGGTTTTTTGTTCAAGAACTCGTAGGAGGGGGATATTGCTATTGCCATATTACATAATTTATTTCGTCAAATCAGTGTCTACATCAATGGCACGCTGGTGAGCACAAGCAACAATCTCTCAAATTATACAAGCTATATGCAATTCATGCTGATGACACCCAAGTCATACAAGGAATTGAGAGGCACCTCCAATGGATATGAATATATAACTAATCCAGATAGTACAGATGCACTTAAAAAGGCTACAACTAGTGAATTACATCTAGTTGGAAAAATATATCATGAAATATTTAATACATCCAATGTCTACTACCCAATATTCAAGTGGATATAAAATTGACGTTTGCTCCATCCAATTTCATATTGAGAAAAGAACTTGCTGCCAATCCGGATGTGACTCTCTCCCTCACTTCGGCAATACTACATGTACGCAAACAACAAGTTATGAGTTCTGTTGCTTTGACAGAGGAAAAACTGAGAGCCAGTGGAAATAATATTAAACTACTTGTTCCTCATACAATCACCAATCAACGTCATATTGGCATGGG
Organism: Artemia sp. Qi Xiang Cuo; assembly: GCF_049724085.1. Classification (NCBI taxonomy): domain Eukaryota; kingdom Metazoa; phylum Arthropoda; class Branchiopoda; order Anostraca; family Artemiidae; genus Artemia; species Artemia sp. Qi Xiang Cuo. Next base: position 41,417,388 of record NC_142800.1, on the reverse strand, counting down.
GTCACGCACCTTCACCGACTCATCCTTTATCAATGGCGAAATTTCGTCAAAATTCGATTTGGCATTTGTAAAAGCGCTAGTGCAATAGGATCGTGGACCGGATGCCCACATAAATTTGAAATGTTTGGGCTTTCATCTATTGTGTGCAAAGTAAACGGCATCCCACTCTACAATCTATCTTTTGAAAAATCCTATAGAACATTGCATGAGTTGACCAGGCAAACCCTAGATCATGATTCACAACTATTTGAAAATGGTATAACCGAAAAAATGTTTGCTAAAACACATGGTATCATTGTATTGGATTTGTTTGGCACGCAGGATATGAGTATAGTACGTACGGGTGTGTGCGTTTAGAGTGTACATTTTCCGACCCGTTAGCTGAGAGTATTGCACTAATCTCGCTAAACCAATATGAAACCTATTGGGAAATCACTCCCGAAGGCAGTGTTCTACTAGACTTAGCACCATGAACACCAGTCAAATAATTAATTTATTTAATAGGGATCCCTATGTGTCCTAGTACAGATCCTATTGTCTGCCCTCGGACTTTCTTGGAAAAATTCAAAGTGCCAGCAATACCTTAATTATTGTTAATAGCAGTCCTTCAACTGTGCAGATGGGTCATTGGTTGTGCATCTTTCAAAAAGTGAAGAACAAAGAATTTTTGGATCTTCTTAGTCTACCCTATACATTCTACACTCCCCACATCAGCAACTATATTGAGAGCAGTGGGAAAACTGTTATTCAAAATCTGAGGAGAGTGCAGGATCTGACGACTAAAAGCTGTGGCTTCCATGCACTACTATATTTTGTGTTTCGATGTCTGTGGTAAAGCTTTCTAATTTAGTTAATTATTAATTGAGTAAAAATATATTAAGACGCAAAAACAAAGTTTCAAAATACCACTTTTTAAGATAAAGATATAAATCGTGGAATGTGTGGGCTGGGAGGGAACTTGCTCAGTAACCAATTTCCTGGCTAAATGCCTCAATGTACCGGGAGGACGTGGTTAGTTTTTCATATATATACCCCGATTTTTGAGATTGAAGACAGACTTTTTGGCTTGCAGGGCGAACCTCTGCCCGTTTATTTTCTAGTTAGAAATGCCTTGGGATCTTGTCGGATCATTGTAAGTGTCTGTATCTTGTTACATATTATTGTAGTTTCTGAGACTTGTGGTCTACTTGGGACAGCTGGTCCCAGTAGAAAGTATATATCTGATCATTATTATATGTTAAATGAATAAAAGTATTGTATTTTAGACAACCTCTCTACAATCTACCTTTAGTCCCTCGAATATACCCAGTTGGTACGCCTCATTAGTTCAGTCACAGCCTATCCCACCCTACCAAAGTTAAATTACCTTAGGGCCAGAATTTATCTCACCTATAAATGGAGAATAAAGGTATCTACGACTACAACACTCAAATACTATAATAATACACGTCGCAACAACTTCACAACAACTGGTGGTCGCTAGAAAAACTGGGTCGACAAGGCTAGATACAAATAGTAGATTGAAATAAGATGGCTTTACCAGAGGAAAAAATGACTTCCCTATCAACAGTATTTGAAATTGCAAAAATTATACCAGAATACGTGGGAAATTCAGATGTAGATCAGTCTATCGAAAAATTAAAAATTTTCGACGAACTAACTGAATAGTTTGAGGAAAAAGTCAAACAGCAGTGCGTTGCAGCCAGATTAAAGGGAAGCACCCTTAAACATTTTGAGACAATTAAGGAAAAAGAGCCCAAGAACATCAGTACTCTAATTGATCTTTTAAAACAAGATTCATAGAGACAAGCATCTCCGAGAGGTTAAGAACAGAGGTAGTCACATTCAATACCTCAACTAGTATCAGGGAATATGCCGACAAAATTTGTAGATCCGTGTGTTTACAATTAGACAAAAGGTGGAAATGACGAGAGTACAGAAAGTACAACTACATACTTTTACCCAAGGGTTACCAAAAAAGTTATTAAGATTAATATTATCGCGGAAACCTGAGAATTTAGAGCAGGCTATAATACTAGTCGAAACAGAGGTAAAAATTGACGAGGCTATGAAAAAATTTGACCAGATGTCAATAAATAACACATGAGCCCAAAAAAGTATAAAATATGAAAGAGGACAGAAAAGGGTGAGCTTTGAGGAGCCGAATCGTGAACCAAAAAGGCGCAACGGAGGCCGAGGGTCGCCGTCTAGGGAAATAGCTGACTGACTCCACGATCTTGAGAGATTCGCAGCTAATAACTATAGAAAATATGGCACCCTCCCCCACCAGAGACAGATAGTTGGGGAACCAACAAGGACAGATCTAAAATATTTAGAAATAACCAGGAAACAAACAAACAATTTCAGAGAAAATTTTATTGCTATTATTGTAGCAAACCAAACCAATATGCAGTAGATTGCTGGCATAGAATACGCAAAGAAGGCCAGACGTACAAGACAAGACAAAAATTCAGAACGCAGGGGGACAGAAATTTAGGAAGGCAGGGAACAAATACTTCTTGGCAAACACCTAATAATATTCCTGAATTTAGGCCTAGGAGGCAAACAGTTAACAATACCCGGGGTCAAAGTAGCAGCGCTGAAGAAAACTCGGATAATCCTAGAAACTTTTGGCCAAACAGTGGGCATTTAAACGGAGAAACCAGTCTGTAAGGGTCGACAGAGCTGTTTCCTTACAAAGACCCCTATATAGTTTAGAATGTTGTGATACAAATGCAAATAATAATAGTCTACCGATTCTGCGTTGTTTTAAAATTGAGTGTTTTCAAAATTTACCATGTTTACTAGATACAGGCGCATCTAAATCATTAATTCGAGAGGAAGTTTTTAAGAGGTTTCCTCCCAGTGTCAAAAATCGCGTAAGCAGATGCCAGAATACCCTGACATCAGTGACAGGGCACAAGCTGACAATTTTGGGAGAATGTCCACTGAAATTTAGTGCAGGGGATATAGAAATAACAGTAACAGTGATAATATGCAAACAGCTACCATTTCCTTGTATTCTAGGAGTAGATGCCATCAGAAAATATGGGATTGTATGGGAACCCATATCTGATTACAATAACCATAAACCAGGCACATAAAAATAATAGGCAAATTTGCGTAACAACAGATAACGACAGTGAAGATTTGAATTATAACCTAAAAATAAGCGGAAAAATCACAATAGAAGGGGGAACGACAGCTCAAGTTCTAGCGACATTAAATGCAAAAGTAAGAAAGGTCAATGAATGCCATGATAGGAGGGTACACCATAAAAGAATACCCAATGATTTTCGTTGAAAATCAAGTTATAAAAATTGAAAATGGTATAACATACTTAAAAAACTATCAAATCTAAGTAACAATAAAGTAAAACTTAACCATGTATAACTTGGATCAGTGTAAAATACTCCAAATTTATACATAAAACCTCTGAGAAGTTAAGAATTAAGCATAAAATTCACTAGCCCCTAAAGTTTATCTTGATTCAAGCCATAAACACACAATAAGTATGAAATGTCAATCACAAATTTTCTGCCGCAATTCGATTTAAAATATTTACCGGAAAACATATAAACTAGGGTGGAAAATATTCTTTGGGATTTCAAATGGACTTTTGCAAGACACAAAGCGGATTACGGATTAACTCATTTAATCACGCACAAGATATCAACAGAGGGCCCTCCGATCAAAAAGTCACCGTATAAAACACCTTATCATTTAAAACCATGGCTAGAAAGTCAAATAAAAGAAATGGAGGATCAGGGAATAATTAAAGAAAGTATAAGTGATTGGTGTTTTCCACTAGTATTAGTCAGGAAAAAAGATAACACCTGGAGATTATGTATAGACTTTAGATCACTAAATGTCGTCACGGTAAAAGACGTAATGAAGTTATCAAGAACTGATACGATTTTAGATTCGATAGGAGGTTCAAAACATGAAACTAGTGTTGATTTAATAGCAGGATATTGGCAAATTACTCTAGATGCAGAAACAAAGCATAAAACTACAGTAATCTTAGACGATGGAAGAACTTTCACATTTGAACGTATGTTGTTTGGCTATTCATTTATTCAAAATTGTTTTAGTCGACTAATGAATTTGGTGTTAAAAGATACCGAACCAGGAAGGAAAAAAGATACCTTGGCTTATTTATATGATGTAACTTTGTTTAATGAAAACCTGGAAGACCACTTGGTCGGACTTAGAAAAATACTGGAAAAGTTTAAAAAGCAGGCTTAAAATTAAAACCAGAAAATTTAAAAATAGTAGTACCAAAACTAGTTTTTCTCGGACACCTGATAAACCAAGGTACTATTTCACCAAATCCAAAAAAATTTACAGCCATAGAAAATTTACAGCCTCCTAAAGATCAAAAAAGCTGCAGATCAGTTTGTGGTTTGTTAAGCTATTTCAGACGATATATTAAAAATTATGCTACAATAGCACAACCTTTGACAAACCTTTTGAAAAAATCAGGTAAATTCGAATGTCCAGCGGACGCAAAACAAGCGCTAAATGAAATAAAAAGGCGATTATTACTGGTACCAATACTAAGACTACCAGATTTGTCACAAGACTTCTGTTTGCAAACAGATGCTTCGGGGTACGGTATACGGGCCATATTATTAAACATAAATTCTGAAGGAGTAGAAACAATAGTCCCATACGCGAGCAGGTCACTGTCGGAGGCAGAAAAAAAATACGCGACAATTGAAAGGGAGAGTTTGGCAGTTGTAGTTTTTACAGAATATTTTCGACAATTTTTACTTGGAAAAAAATTATTTTACGCGTAGACCAAAAATCATTAGTTTGGCTACATATGATGCAAAATACTTCAGCCCGGTTGACACGGTGGATACTACGTCTACAAGCATATTCATATACCCCAATATATATAAAGGGCCGTACAAACCTTTTACCAGACTATTGGTCACGAAATCCAGATACGGAAGGAAATTTGGTAATAACCATCCAGAACGAACTGGAAGGGCCAGAAATACTGTCTAATGAAAATATTTCGAATCATCAAGATAAAGATGATTTTTGTTTAGCAATGAAATCCTTTTTATCAAAAGGAACGGAACAGCCAGAGCACTTTAAACATTTTTTAAATGACTTAGATAATTTCGATCTTTTGATAAGATATCATAGACCATCGCAAGAATATAGAAAAAATGACTTAAAAATTATTCCAGTAATTCCAAAATCTCTGGAAGGAGAAATTTTACAGATGGCACATGCAACGATTGGCTGTCACATGTGAGAAGCAAAAACTATGGGGAGACTGAAAGGAAATTTTTATTTTCCAAAAATGTACTCAAAAGTAGAATCTTTTATACAAAGCTGCCAAGAGTGCGCCAAACAAAATTCGCCCCCAAGGACCCCTAGGGCTGCATTAGCCCAATACCCCAACCCTTCAGGGGTTGGAGAATTAACTTGAATAGAGGTTTGGGGAACAAGAGAAACTTATCGAGTTTCCAGGAAAGGAATCAGGTGCATACTAACCGTAATTGACAATTTTAATTCATATCTATACACTTTTCCAATTAAAGACGAAAAGACAAAAACCATTGCGAAAGTTTTGGTCAATGACCTATTTCTAGAACACGGGATTGTCTCAATAGTTTCACTAAGCGACAATGGGCCATGTTTTAGAGCCAAATTATTAGACAAAATTATAGAATATCTGGATGTTACACGATGGTTTACCTCGTCTTACATGGCAGCAGCTAATGGGAATGTTGAACGCAAGCATAGAGAATTAGCTTACATGCTGGGAATACATGCAAAAGAGGAAAATGAAAATTGGGATGAAAATTGGATTACCTTTTGTAGTCTTTGCAATAAATACTGCTTTTTCACTTACCTTAAAAGAAACGCCATTTTTTTGCAACATATAAGAGATCCCAGAATTTGTTTAGATGAAATAAAAAATGACATAATATATTACAACCTAGACCAATATAAGCAAGAGATGGTGATGCGAATGAAAAAAAATATAGAACAAGTTTAAGACAATCTGGAAGATGCGAAAACAGAACAAAAAGAAAAATATGACAGAACAAGCAAAAATAAAACGAGTTACTGTTTAGGAGATTTGGTTTACGTTTACAAAACAAATCTGGAAGGAACAAAAAGTTAAAACCGAAATGGGATGGACCCTTCAGAATTGTAAAGATTTTACTAAATAACTTAACATATGTTCTAAAGCATCAGTATAAGGAAAAGGAAGAAGTAGTACACCATAATAGAATGAAAAAGGGATATTTTTCAAACAGTGGAAAACAGAGCCTATACTTTCAGAAGAAGAAATAGAAGACACGATTTCACCAGTATATATCAGAAGACCATATGAATTTTATGACCTTTTTAATGACCACAAAGGTTGGGAGGAGTGGAAGGAGTATTTAGCCCAGTCTTGGCTACAAACTCTCCACAACAAACAAGGGAAAAAGGGAAATATTTGATGCTCATCGGGTACTAGTGATGAAGAAAACCAAACACAATATAAGGGTTTAAAATGTGATAAACCAAGGGTAAAATTCACAGAGAAAGAAAAATTGTAAGGAACCCATAAATTATCTGATTTTCATACATTAGACTCACCTACAGTCTTAATGCAAAAATGGCTTTTGGAACAAACTCCATCTACCAGACGCGAGCTAACAGAATGTGACACTGAAAATTCTTCTACAGAAACCGATATAACTAAACCTGGGCCATCGCCAAGAAAACCCTCTTTAAGAGAAAAATTATGGAGAACAGTAAAGAAACCAAAGGGGCAGCAACAAGTTCCTTTGTCAGCAGCACAAGTAGCTAAAACACTTATGAAAAAGGCCAAAAATCAAGAGAAACAAAGATTAAAGATATTTGACGAGGCAACAAAACAGCACTCGGAGCCTTGTAAACCACACTATAGAGACCACGGAAAAACTTACAAATATTATAAAGAAGAAAAGCAAAAATTTGGGGTCCAAAACTCTGACCAGGAAATGGAGAAAGGCAGAAAAAGCGTAGCCCCCAGCAGATTAATATTTGAATAAAACGATTCTAACGGAAAAAAAATAATAAATAAAAATAAAACGAGTAATAAGCCTCTAAAGAAATATCTATATTTTCTTTTTTAATCGGTATATAAATAACATCAAGTTTTCCTTCAAATATATATCGCCAGTAAAAATTATTAGCGTCACGTTCTAACGCGAAATTATTAACTCGGATCGAAAGTGACATCATAGGTTCCTGCAAAAATTTTGTTTCCGAGACGAGATGAAATTTCGCAAATGCTGTAGCCTACTGACAAGACTTGTCAAAAAGAGTAACCTTCAATAAAAGAAATAAGTAAGGCCACATAACTTATAAATGGGTGTTGTGAAACTAATTAAATTATACATGTTTAGAATCAGCATTAAAAGGCGATTCTTTTGAAATATATATTGGAAAAATATATTTGGGGAGGATAATAAAAAAAAGTATTTTGAGGAAATTTAAAAATAATTATAATGGGAAAGGCAGCGAGAATTTACATGAATCTGGACATGTATAAGCTAACTGTAATCTTATTATAATTAGTTATAGTCTAATATAATATTTCTTTTATTAGTTACAAATGGTAAAAAGAAAAAAAAGAAAATTTAAAGAAGCGCTATAAAGGTTTAAGCAACACTTAGAATAAGCTTAGAAAGCAAAACGATTGAAAAGCGATATAAAAACAAATTAATTAAAAAATAAAATAAACCTAAAAACTTACCAGGAGGTAAAAGCCAAGGACAAAATCCATTAAAAGTAAACCAAAAAATAAACCTCATCGTCACAAGCAAACCACAGTTCATAATTCAAGATAATAATTTTAACTCTAGCGATGTTTTGGATCTGAGAAAACGAACTGGCACAGGAGAATCCTAGTTTAAACAATTGGTTTTCACCTGTGCCAACCCAAACACCCAAATCCCAAGCCGTCAAACCCTAACAGAACGTATCCACTTTTTCTTTGAAAATAAAACATAACGTTACACAACAAAAAAACTCGCAGTAATGTACAGAAATTCATTCTTGTAATTCTCCCAGATTCAAGCTTATCAATAAACCGCAAATAATGAGCACCGAATTCAAAGTTATTTAACCTTGCAAGGGAATTATTGCCTCTCCTTCTATGGCAAATAAAATAGTAATTAAAGCTTGGATAAAATTGGCAGCCAGTATATTGTAAAAATTGCACTTTTAGGAAGAAATGAGAATTAGTAAACGTTGGTCAAAACTTAATTAAAAGTGTTCTAAAAATCAGCTGAAAAAAATACAGTACTTTTCTAACACGAACACTTTCAGATGAAGAAATTTAAATAATTTTAAAAAAATACAGGGTGCAACAATAGACACCCCCACCCCTTAAAAATAAAGGGATAATGAATTTGACCATAGAAGGGCAATTAGCATAAAAACTTGTAAAAGTTATTGAATAAAACATGAAACATATCAATATAGGCTTAGAAAAGACCTATCTTACTGAAAAAAAACGGAATAAAAACTTGAAAAAAAACTTTTTAGAAAAAACAGGGAGAAGGGTTCAAGTTGAAAATATAACCAGACGAAATTAAAAGGAAAATAAACTGAATGAAGTCAGTTAAACTCTGTTAGACGCACTTATTGAACTTGCCGAACGAAACTAGTATGAAAATTGTACTAAATAAGTACAAAATTAGTAACATTAATTGTACTAAAATTGAAAATTGTACTAGCATGGCATAGAAAATTAAGAGTAAGGCACATAATAGCTTTAAGGACCTAGAAATTACTGTGTACCATGAAAGCACGGCATTTTTCTGCAGAAGGGCCACTTTTTCTGAAAAAGAATATCCCAAGAGAAAATTGTGGCCACAAATTATTAAATAATTAATTATTGATTGTGCAGGTTCATAATAGTCTTTTTAGCTGTAGCCCATGACAAGATGACCTAGAAACATTATGCGGAGCTACCAGAAGCCAGTCCTGGTAAGCAAACCTTCAGAGTAGAGGCAAAGTCATATGATAATGACATAATAGCCATAAAATGGACAGTAAAGATTTTTAAGCTTATCAGATCTAAACTGTAAATGGAGCCTTATACCAAAAGGATATTAAAGCTAAAAAGAGAGATTACAGACAAAAACGTTATAAAACTATCTCAAGTACCAAAAATTCAAAGAGAATTAGAAAGCTCAAAAGTCTGAAAGGTTTGAGAAAAGTCATGTTATATGAGCTATTGTCAAGCTCTTATATGGAGGGTAATCATACTTATCAGTTATAGTGCATAAATCTATTTGTTGGAATTGTTTTTGTTTTGTTAATATTTTAATTGTAGTTATGAATTATAATATAAAAGTATTTAGGGACTTATTTAAAATTTGTACAAATAATAAATATTGCAGTGATTAAATAAGTTATTAGAGTACATAATTATTATTTGTTTTTAACAATTAAGTTATGTATCAACATAACTTTTGTTAATATATATATATACATATATATATCCTAAACTATCCATGTAAATATAGTGAATTAAATGTTGAGTATTTGTGTTTTTTTATGTTTATATCATTCAAGAAGTATCCTACATTAATACTTCATAAACAATTAACAAAATAATAAGGGGAATTAATTCCAATGCTAATCTATACCGTGTATTATTTTTTTAATGCTTTAAGTTTTAAACAGTAGTTAAATATCCTATCTAGTTTTTTGAAAAAAATAAAATACTTATGTAAGCTATTACACAATGCTATATATATATATATATATATATATATATATATATATATATATATATATATATATATATATATATATATATATATATATATATATATATATATATATATATATATATATATATATATATATATATATATATATATATGTGCAATGTTTTTATTAACTTTAAGTTTTAACTAGTGATTTAATGTATATGTAAATGTTTGACTTCGAGTCAACGTATAAATAATTTTTATTGTGAAATAATCCGTTAAGTATTAAGTTTGAAAGAATAAATCCAAGAAGAAACATAAGGTTTCGATTTAATCGGGATATTATTTTTGGAGTAATTAAAAGAGAGAAAAGTAAATAAAAGTAATTAAACTTTACGAAATTGAGTGTTTTATTTCTACTATATATATAAAACTATATGCTTTTATATGTATACTAATGTGAATATTTATTTTAGATACAGCCTTAACTATTTTTTTTGGAAATCAAATTTTTCATAACATCCTTTTGGATCCATTTCTCAATCATTTCTTTGACGCATTTTTGGAAAGTAGCAAATTTCAAAGCCAGTTCAATTATATCCTGATACTATCATCTCATACCATCAGAAACCAAACCATACTCGATCACCTGATATTTAGAAACTAGAGCAGAAATACAGACTTTACTACAAGTTCATCAAAGGTGAGATAAAAATCCGAAATTAATTTAGCCCTAGCTATTATGCTAAACAGCCCAACTGGATTATGTTATTGTAATATATAAAAATACATTGTGTTGTAAAAATTTCCACATATATAAAAATCCATAAATTTATATTTAATTTACCCAGGGCACTTCTAAATCGAAAAATAAACGGTTTATTTACTAAATAACATAGATAAATTATTTAATAACACAGAATAATTTAAATTCACGACGATACCAATCTCGTAGAAATAAACTAAAATCACGTTTGGGATTCTTTCCAATCATGGCGGGGTAAGTCTTCTCCCACTGATCACATTTGTCATAGTGAAAATTGGAGCAGAGATGTCCTCTAGGGTGAGAGTCACAAATCTCTTCAAGACATGAATTACATCCTTTAATTTGTACTGCATAGCCTCTATGTAATTTACAAGGATTACATAATTTGCCCTTTTCACTATAGTCATCAATAATTGTACAATTCCCGCATTGAGACCAACTGCCAAGAGTTTACATGCATAGTGGACATGTATAGAACATTTTTTTGGTTTCCAATGTCAACTCTCTCACAGCTAAAGCGAAACTGATCATCCTCGTTCGATAAATTCAGGGTGTAGGTAAGGTGAGAGGAGTAACTCTGTTAGCTTTTATTTGATCGTAGGACTCCAGCCAAATACTATAGCAATAACAAATTTTCTTTGGCTTTTCCAAAAACATTTTATTACAATTTTTAATTATTTTAGCTAAAAGTGTCGTTTTCCCAGACATTGAGGGACCACAAAGAAACGACCTGAATGGTGTTTCAAATTGATACATAGTGCTGCTGCTGTTGACAACAGTCGGACTACAACTAACCGTAAGCCATACTTGTCCATTGAATAAGTAGTAGTAATTTTTCCTTAGATCTATCTAGTACAAGAACATCAAAACAAAATTTCATTCATTTATTCGACATAAAAACTCTATTTGTTCAACATGAACAGCAATAATATTTATTAACATGAACAACATTTATTAACATAAAAACACTTTTCTGTTCAAGAATAACACAAAAGTGTTTTTATGTTAATAAATGTTGTTCATGTTAATATAAATTATTGCTGTTCATGTTAATAAATATTATTGCTGTTCATGTTGAACAAATAGAGTTTTTATGTCGAATAAATGAATGAATTTTTTTTGATGTTCTTGTACTAGATAGATCTAAGGAAAAATTACTACTACTTATTCAATGGACAAGTATGGCTTACGGTTAGTTGTAGTCCGACTGTTGTCAACAGCAGCAGCACTATGTATCAATTTGAAACACCATTCAGGTCGCTTCTTTGTGGTCCCTCAATGTCTGGGAAAACGACACATTTAGCTAAAATAATTCAAAATTGTAATAAAATGTTTTCGGAAAAACCAAAGAAAATTTATTATTGCAATAGTATTTGGCAGGAGTCCTAAGATCACATAAAAGTTATTGCCACATCCATGCCTATACAATTCATACGGGGACTTGATGTTTTTAATAGTATTGAACCAAATTCGTGGCTTATTATTGATGATTTAGCTGAATCAATTGAACAGTTCTCACAGGAAATGCTACAACTGTTCACTGTTCGTTCTCATCATGAAAACATTTCCATAACCCTAGTTCTACACAATCTATTTCATCAGAGCAAGTTTTTGAAAATGCTTGCCTTGAATTGTATCATCCATATTATCTACCAATTTTTTCGTGACTCTAGCACACCAATAACTTTCAATAAGCCGAAATACCAAGGTACTCCTAAAGTGCTGCTCTCAGTGTACTATAGGGCAACCATCAAGCACAATGGGTATGTTTCTCTATGTGTAAGTCAGAGCACACCTGAGGACATGCGTGTGGTCACAGACATTTTTGACAAAGAAATTACAGTATATCTTTCGGTGAACAGTAGAAAAAGCTATTAGTTGCCATTATGACACTGAAGAAACTACACGAACAACGGCATTTATTTTCCGTTTTAGGCACTTCAAAGCCTCCACTCAGGCAATATACACTTGCAAGAAGGTGTTAGACAACAGACAAAGCAACATCGTTCCACTGTACGCCCCTTGGATCGCAAAAACAAGGGAAAATTTTCTAAAAGAAAATGTCTCCTTCAAGCGGGCGGTAGCTTTTTTACACTTTTACTCCCAATCATTGCAAGACTTGTAAACAGTTTTCTCTACAGAATTTCTAAACCCTATAAATTGACGCCATTTGAACTTGTCCTCTCGCCAGTGGAACATTTTGAAGACAATCTAAGCAAATTCATTAATGATGAGATTGTTGCCGATGATAAAAAGCTAGTTTTACTTCAAGAGGCATTGCGACGTGTGGACAAACAGAGACCTTATCGTGAGCGACCCACCGCCATCCTCATAGATCCCTATAAACGTGAAACATATCCTCAATATTCTGTGCAATTACAGGAGAAGGAATTTAATTCTGTAGTGACAACACTTGGAAACCTATTGCCATTGACCTATCGAAAACAGAATAAAAAAGTATTATCTTATTTCATGTTGGAAACTGGTGGTGATGATCAAGTTCAAGTTGACAGCGCAGGGAAACGAATTATAATTCAGAGGAAAAATTATAATCTAGTTGATTTAATTTGTGATATGGTGACGAATCGTAAAGGACTTTTATCATTTGACAATAATCCATACACCTTTCTAAATGCATCAAACTTCCCCAAAAGTCTTATTGGTAAGAAGCAAATTCTAAAGAAACTAAGAGAATATAGTCCTCAAACAACGCCAACGCCAACACCATTTAAAAAAGAAGAAGATTCAATATTGGAAAATACTAGCAGCAGCAGTAGCAGCAATGATTTTATAACACATGTGGCTGCTAGTCAAAAGCCAAGACGGATTGGTTCACCCTCCAGTGTGCAAAAGGGGAGTGGACATTACACTACGTGTTTGCGTTCAAAATGGTTGAAGCTCTGAAGCATGTCTATGAAAATATTGGTGAATCGGGAAGTCTAGGTTCCCCCAAAACGCTTTCTAAAGTTGCCTCTGACAGCACATAAAAAAAACAAAAGAGTATCTACAGAATGAATCGAGTTACACACTGCATCGGAATCGCAGGCTTCGTGGCAAACAATATCGACAAACTAAAGCCTTCTTCCCTCTGCATATAATGCAAACTGATCTTTTCACTTTAGACACGATTCAACGGCGTCACAATACACCCTACAAATTTATTCTAGTGGCAATCAGTGTCTTTAGTCGCTATGCCTATGCCATCCCATTACGATCAAAGAGAGGTGTTGAAGTTGCTCATGCTTTAGAAATTATTCTTGAACAGGATTGCTACAGAAAAATTCAATCAGATCGCGGTAGCGAATTAGTTAATCCTCATGTGCAAAATGTTCTATTGAAATATAATACAACACTTTATCATAGTCACAGCCCAAAAAAGGCTGCATTGTCTGAACGATTGATAGGAACGATTCGTCTATTAATTTCAAGATATTGTACGCCGAAAATACCCCTGCTTTTATTCATGATTTAGATAAAATCACGCAGATTTACAATCGACAACCTCATCGATCATTGTCCAACTCAAGACCTTGGTAAATTCAATGCATTGAGAATACATTTGATGCGTTTTTAAATCAATATTCCAATGGCAATGAGAAGAAAAAGAAGAAATTCAATGTTGGTGATACTGTTCGAATTAATAGACCCACAAATATTTTTGAAAAGGGGAATTATTTATGGAGCACTGAACTTTTTAAAGTGTCCAAAATCCTAGACACTACACCCACGACGTATCGACTGCGAGACATCAAAGATGATGATATTCTAGGCGGTTTTTATGAATATGAACTACAAAAAGTTAGAAACACTTGTGAAATTTATCAAATTGAAAAGATATTAAAGAGTCGTACTCGTAGGGGCAACAGACAGTTGCTTGTTCGCTGGCTAGGATACAACTCTGATTTTGATTCTTGGGTCAGTGTTGAAGATATTGAAAATGCCCAATGATTTTATGTGACTTTCATGTCCAATGTTTCTAATCCTCTCAACAATGACTTGAATAGAACGAGTGATTTTTGGACGAAACTCTCTCCCACCATCAAATTCGACGACAATGGAAAGTATGAAAAGGCTCTTGTCAACTGTATTCTCAAAAATACATACGATATCCTGAGAAAGGATCGTAAATATGAAATAAAAATTAGACCCTATGACTGGCTGCCACCACCCTCAGGTGATCAAGAACAAATTCAAATGATCAATTGGATGGATTATCTATATATTGAATTACCATACGAGTAACTCACTTGTATGAATGATTTATGTCGTTTTATCAATAAAACAATTTCCGCTCGTAAAAAAGAAGCCTTTCATTTCAACTATTCAAAGGAGGAGGGCAAGATCTACATTAGTTCACCTATTGCCGATGAAAAGGTTATCCTCAATGATAATCTAAGGGATTTTCTTGGCTTTAAGCTCAATATAATCAATGGCAAAACTGCTGGAAACACTAATTTCATTTTTGCAGACTACCCACCTGCCTTCTCGCAGGACATATGTATATTTGTGTATTCCTCGTTTGTTGGAAAATTTCAGGTTAGCAACAATATTGTTCCCTTCCTACAATTTCGTCAACAGAACACGAATTAAGTTCAGGTACGATATTGAAGAACAAAGCAACTTCAATTTTTCCTTATAAACACGTCCCATAAGGAACTGTGTCAGTTTATAATAAGAAATAAATTGGGTAATCCCCTAGCAATATCAAAAGGTTTGGCTGTGATTACATGCCATTTTCGTTCCATCGTTCAACAACAAGATGTCTGATAGAAAAGTGGTGTTCATTTGTCCTGGTATTGACTGCTATGTTAATACTACTGGCCCAATACAGCTGGGCAACGGAATGGAACATTACAAAGGTCATTCGTCAATATATGGCTATGTTTTGGGCAGTTTGTTTGATAAGCTGTTTCGCTCTGCACTACCTCTGGCTAGAAAATATAATTTTTCGGCTACGACAGATTTTGCATCCTCTACACTATACGATTGGGGCTCTGGCAAGGATTTTAAAAAAAGTGCTACGGAAAATATTAGGTCCAGTGCGCGAACCCTTGGCGAGAGATTAAAACAAAATGGATAAGATTTAAAAAGTTCGAGAAATAATGCATCACTCATCAGTATCTACTCAGGTCAGAAACGAAAGACACCACCCCTGTCAATGAAAAGAAGGAAAAAGCCGACACGTACTGAAAAACAGTAGAAGAAGAAGCCCCAGGAAGAGAATTGTTAGATCAAAAGTAGATTTCTTTTCCTTAGATGTCCTACCTACCGCATAAGAATTCTCTACCTTCAACCAGCTCATAATTGATTCTATTCAATACAAGAAACTTTGTTGCGGGAATAAAATAGGAACACTGTTCGTAATTTTATCCACAGCAGTTTCTCTCCAATGTTATCCACTTCTAAAATGATTCCGGTGAAGCTGTCTTCATGGACTCATATTTGACGAGTTGTGCTATGCAAATGAAAGTCTAAAAATTTAATAATGCTTTGCCAGTTCTTGCCGATGGAATACCCTATGAAAATTGTATATTACATAACTTATTTCGTCAAATCAGTGTCTACATCAATGGCACGCTGGTCAGCACAAGCAACAATCTCTCAAATTATACAAGCTATATGCAATTGATGCTGATGACACCCAAGTCATACAAGGAATTGAGAAGCACCTCCAATGGATATGAATATATTACTAATACTGATAGTACAGATGCACTTAAAAACACTACAACTAGTGAATTACATCTAGTTGGAAAAATATATCATGAAATATTTAATATACCTCAATGGCTACCCCCTAATATAAAAGTGGATATAAAATTGACGCTTGCACCATCTGGTTTCATACTGAGAAAAGAACTTGCTGACGATTCAGATGCAACTCTCTCTCTCACTTCGATAGTGCTTTATGTACGAAAGCTGCAGGTCTTTAGTTCTGCTACTTTGGCAGTTGTAAAACTGAGAATCAATAGAAATAATATTAAACTACTTGTTTCCCATGCAATCACCAATCAACGTCATATTGTCATGGGGTCAGGCACCTTCACCGATTCATCCTTTATCAATGGTGAAATTCCGTCAAAGCTCACTTTGGCATTTGTAAAAAGCGCTATTGCAATAGGATCGTGGACTGGATGCCCACATAAATTTGAAATGTTTGGGCTTTCATCTCTTGTGTGCAAAGTAAACGGAATCCCACTCTAAAATCTATCTTTTGATAAATCCTATAGAACAATGTAAGAGTTGACCATGCAAACCCTTGATCATGATTCACAACTATTTGAAAATGGTATAACCGAGGAAATGTTTGCTAAATACATGGTATCATTTTATTGGATTTGTCTGGCACGCAGGATATGAGTATAGTACGTACGGGGAATGTGCGTTTAGAGTGTACATTTGCCGACCCGTTAGCTGAGTGTATTGCACTAATCTCGCTAAATCAATATGAAACCTATTGGGAAATCACTCCCTAAGGCAGTGTTCTACTAGACTTGGCACCATGAACACCAGTTAAATAATCAATGTATTTAATATGGATCCCTACATGTCCCAGTATAAATTCTATTGTCTGCCCTTGGACTTTCTTGGAAAAATTCAGAGTTTCAACAATACCCTAATTATTGTTAATAGCAGTCCGTCGACTGTGCACACGGGTCATTGGCAGTGCATTTGATCCTCTTGGCCTACCCTATACATTCTACAATCCCCACACCAGCAACTATATTGAGAGCAGCGGCAAACTATTATTCAAAATCGGAAGAGAGTGGAGGATCTGACGACTAAAAGCTGTGGCTTCCATGCACTACTATATTTTGTGTTCCAATGTCGTGGCTATACTTACAAGCAGTTTCTCAACATTTATGGTGACAATCCACGTCTGAACGACTTTATGGTGAAAAATATCCTCTCAGACCTGTATAATATTGATTTCGGTGCCCTAAGAGTAAAGTCCTTAAAAAATGTATGTGAATTTGTTTATTAATAAAATGTATATATACAACAATGTCTTTAAATCTTCACTTTAGATTTCTTCTTCTTCGGTGTATAGGCAACTGTCGCGAACCAATAATGCTGGTAGATCATTTGAATTCACTGCATATTGATCTTGATTGGCTGCAAAGTCAGGGTCACATTTTCTACAGTATAATGTAACTTCACTCTTGTCATATCTCTTTGTATAGTCAATGATACTGTTTGTATTCATATTATGAAATTCAAAAGTTTCAATCTGTCTTTTTGAAGCAATATCACATACAGTGTTTTCAAATGGTGAATCACATTCAGTAACTGCCAAATAAAAGTCACTTGGTTTACAGTAATAATAGGCAGTGTCGTCACAACGTTGACGTAGAAACCAAATTGTCTTGCTACCCCAACAGTTGAATCGTAGACCAGATTCTTTCTCCCAGAATAATATAAATCCACGACGATACCGATCTCGTAGAAATAAACTAAAATCTCGTTTGGGATTCTTTCCAATCATGGCGGGTAGGTATTCTTCCATTGATCACATTTATCATAGAGACAAATGGAGCCTAGATGTCCTCTTGGTCGAGAGTCACAAATCTCTTCAAGACATGCATTACATCCTTTAATTTATACTGCATATCCTCTATGTAATTTACAAGGATTACATAATTTGCAGTTTTCATTATAGTCATAAATAATTGTACAATTCTCACATTGAGTCCAACTGCCAAGAGTGCACATGCATAGTGGACATGTATAGAACATTTTTTCAGTTTCCGATGTCAACTCTCTTACAGCTAAAACGAAACTGATCATCCTCGTTCGATAAATTCAGGTTGTAGGTAAGGTGAGAGGAGTAACTCTGTGACGTCACCTCTTTCGAAGGCGGAGCCATCTACATTGAATCTCTGACAATGTTTTCAAAAGTATATCCACGATATTATTCTGCTTTTTTCCAATTAATATATCAATAAATTGAGTATAAGCATTTGAGTCACGTCGTAAAAGTTTCATGCAATAGTCCAATGGGGGAGAATCAGTCCCCATTATATAGTCAAGTGTTCCCCGAGAGAATATCTTTCGTTGAAGAGATAACTCGAGAAAATTATCATCCAAAATTAAATGTTTTTCCATAAACATTAGATTCGATCTAATTCTCTCTTTCTCAAATTTATTCATTTTTCAATCCTATCACTGTGACTGCTGACTCTAGACTGACCATGAATCGTTAGCCTAACATTCTAACAAAAAGAAAGGGAAAATTTTTGATTTCGAAACAATTTTATTGTATAATTACAACAATAATAGCAGACATGTACAATTAGCGATATAGTTTATTGTCTTCGATATGCTTTACTAATGCACTTAAAGAACATTGAAGTCTATTCACATGCGCTACATCAACTTTTGCAGCGAAACATAATTGATCCTCTATTTTAAATTTGCTCAAGGATATCACATATCTTGCACATACTTCATCCCATTCCAGACAAAGCCGTGATCCTCTCGTGATTTCCACAGCCACGTTTGGTGCTCTTGTATTATTGCTGCCAACCCCACTATCAACTTCTAATAGGGTAAACATTCCACTCATCATCAGCACAAATGTATCCAAACTGTTCTCACTCCTTTGAATTATATTCACACACTAATAAAAACTATAGCAAAAATCCTTTCCTTATATTCTCTGCAATCCTCTCCCGCTAATATTTCCGACCCCCTGATTGGCTTAGAAGGAGACACGTGATCCTGTTCCCGTTTGTGGATCAATACATTCCCCCACCGATTATGTAAATCAATTTCTCAGAAATCCACTTCCCCCTCTTGTCCTAAATCAATACATCTCTCCCCTCCCCGTTAATGTGCATGTGCAAACTTCACCCCAGTGTCATGAAACCTAGACAAACAACAACAAATTGACCTTGAAAGAGATGTCATTGACCCCATTAGAATTAATAAACCATGAAAAAACATCAAAATGAGAAAAATCCTGTTTTTTCATTCTCAGTGACAAAAACCATAAAAATATGCATAAATTATGTACTTATCGGAGATATTATGCCCTTCCTACTCCTAATAGCCAATTATAGGCCTATGTTAACATAGGGTAAAGTTCATAACTTTCAGCCCTCCCCCCGGGGACTTTGGGGGATGAAGTCATCCCAAAAGACATAGTTATCATATTTTCGACCATTCTGAACAAAATGGCTATCTCAAAATTTTGATCAGGTGACTTTGGAAAAAAATGACGGTGGGAGTGGACCTAGTTACCCTTCATATTTTTGGTCACTTAAAAAGGGCACTAGAACTTTCAATTTCTGTTCCATGAACCCTCTCACAATATTCTAGGACCACTGGGTCGATACAATCACCCCTGGAAAAAAAAACAAAAAAAAACAACGAAAAAAAAAACACGCATCCGTGATCTTTCTTCTCGCAAAAAATGCAAAATGCCACATTTTTGTAGTTAGGAGCTTGAAACCGCTACAGTAGGGTTGCCTGATACGCTGAATATGATGGTGTAATTTCCATTAAGGCTCTATAATTTTTAAGGGGTCTTTCCTCCTTTTTTCGAAAATCAGCCAAATTTTCTCAGGCGCGTAACTTTTGATGGATAGGACTGAACTTGATGAAACTTATATATTGGAAATCAGCATTAAAATCTAATTTCTTTGATGTATCTATTTGTATCAAAATCCCGTTTTCTAGAGTTTCGGTTAGCATTGAGCCGGGTCGCTCCTTACTTACAGTTCGTTACCACGAACTGTTTGATCCGTAGGTAAGTTTCGATACGTTGGCTTAAATAACTTTTAAAATCCTCTCTCGTTGAGTGGGGAGTTTTGACACTTCTGCGGACTGACATTAAAACGCAGGACATTTAGGACCCAAAAAGGTCCTTTCTGCTTTTATGATTACCTTGGAATGCGAGATATAGAATAAGATTTTTGTCCAAGTTGGTGGCATAAACACTTTCCAAACACTCAATCCCAAACAAAACTCAGGATAAGCGTCATCTCGGCTAATAAGAATTAAGTAGTCATTTGCTTTAAGAAGTAAAGAACAGAAGGTCCCTGAGGATCATTCTCTTAAAAGATTCAGTTTATCGATGCATAAGATCTCAAGATCTCTAATAGCTTAAGATCTCAAACTCCACATTCATTTCAGATTTATAACCTTTTCGTAAAGTAATTCTGACTTTGGTTAACAGAAAAAGTAGTACTTTATCACTCGCAATCTCAATGAAATATTGACAAGTAAAAACTAAAGAAAGAAATCACGTATGTTCCAATTCCCAATTAGCTACCCCCCATTCAATCATAGTCAAAAAGGCCATAACCAGGTGAGGGGGGTTAGAGAGTTTGAATCACCCCCCTAACCCCCTAAATTTTTTTCCGACTTATAAAAACGCAGCAAAAATAAAAAAAAAATTGATGCGTTTTTAGAAATTTTTTTTTGTAATCCCCCCTGCCGCGAAAAAAACTGGATACGGCCCTGATATTAAATATAATAATCCATTTTTTTGTGGAAACTCCGACAGTTTCAAGCCCTCCAACTAAGCAAAGAAGGGAATTGCCATCAGAGACCTGAAGCTCAAACTAATTACGACATTTTGTTCTGAACTTCAAATTAATTTTGACATTTTGTTCTGAAGCTCAAATTAGTTATGAAATTCTATTCTGAAGATCAGTTTTAATTAGTACTTTTTATTCGATAGCCATGTTTATAAATAAAGGAAATTTGTCAGTTTATCTAGAGTCTAGTTTGAATAGCTATTGAAACTTTTGCTAAGAAGCTTACTTTCAGAACTAGGATGATTTCGCATAGTTTTTATTAGAGTACAGTTCATACTGTTTGTGCCGAGTTGTTTGGAAATCATCTAGGAAAGACTAAAGATTTTGGTAGTCCTCTTAGCAAATTTTCTTTTTACATTTCTGATATCAGTTTGAACTATTGTCTATTATCGTTTCCAAGCTAGAGACCGAAAACTCAAAAGAAGACAAAATTGAACCAAAAGAAGCAACGAAAAATTTAATAGCATTAATTTTGCGTCATAGCAAGAGAGGTGCAGCGCATCAATTTCAGCGTAATGGGAATTATAATTTTGAACAATAATATCCGTTTTGTACAGATCTTTCAATTCTTTTTATGCTAATTTTAATGCATATCAATTACTAGACCTTACAGATCAATTACGATGAAAAGAAACTAACATTTTTTAACCATAAAAAAAGGAAAGAAATGCTATATATTTTAGATGAACGTTTGCGGTTTAGACTTAGAACCAAAAAAAAAGAACGAAAACAATAAGAGAACAAAATCATCACTGCAAAAAGGGACTCAATTGGTTAGAGGAGTTTCGGATTTTAATACAGACAATTGAAAATCGTAGTCAATTGAATTAGACATATCTGACTGTCCAGGAAAGAGATGACCAAAACAAAGGCTTATCATTTAGCCATTTGAAACTTAAAATTGCAGTTTTCAATTTATGGGTGTTAAATTTTTAATTCATCTTAATTCGTAAGCTTTTTCTGTTCGTTTTTTAAAGTTTTCAAAGTATTTTGAGTGTAAAAATTTTATAATTTAGACTATAAGTATCATTTACTGGCACATTATTTCAGAAAACAAGACATATGGCATTTTATTTTCAATCAAACAGTTCGTGGTAACGAACTGTAAGTAAGGAGTGACCTGGCTCAATAGTAACCGAAAGTCTAAAAAATGGAATTTTGATACCAATGGATATATAAAAAGAATAGGCTTATAATGTATAATTTTAAATATATATTATTAAGTATATAAGTTTTTAAATATAGATTATTAAATATATAGATTTTAAATATACAAGTTTCATTAAGTTTAGTCTAACTGATTAAAGGCTACGACCCTAAGAAAATTTGCCTGATTTTCAAGAAAAGGGGAAAACCCCTAAAATTATTACAATCTTAATAAAAATCACAGCGTCAGATTCAGCGCATCAGAAAACCCTATTGTAATGGTTTCAAGCTCCTATCTGCAAAAATGTGCAATTTTGTATTTTTTGCCAGAAGAAAGATTATGGATGCGTGTTTTTTTTTATTTTGTAATTTTTTTTTTCCAGGGGGGATCGCATCGACTCGGTAGTCCTAGAATATCGGGAGAGGGCTCATTCAAACGAAATTTAAAAGTTCTGTTGCCCTTTTTAGGTGACCAAAAAGATTGGAGGGCAACCTGGCCCCCGCCCCTGCCCCTTTTTTCCCAAAATCGTCTGATCAAAATTTTGAGATAACCATTTTGCTCATCATAGTTTCGAGGCCCAATAACTATGCCTTTGGAAATAACTTGACCCCCAGAGCCCCAGGGGAAAGGTCTTGAAGTAAAAAAAATTGTCCATTTTTTACACATAGTATTTGTTATTGTGAAGTATGTACACATTCTTGGGTGGGAGGGGGGATTTTTTGCTGAGGATTTTTCCACAGTGGAATTTTCCATGGGGAGGGAAGTTTCCAGAGAGTGAACTTGTCAAAAGAAATTATACACTTGGGGAATTTGCCAGAATACTTATACAAAATTCTTTTTAAATGTCTTGCTTTCTCTTTTCCGTCTCAATTTTTCGCGTGGAGTTGTTAAGGGCAATTGTCCGGGGGTAATTTTTCACCGGGATTGGATTGTCTAGAAGATATTTCCGTAAGAAGGGTAATTTCTCAATGGAGGTGGGGCCAGATTTCCTGGCATTACTTAAAAACGATCAGAAATTAAATTTTAAAAAACAAGTTTTTTGAACTGAGAGTATGGAGCAACATTAAAACTTAAGACGAACCGATATTATTACGTGTATGAAGGGGTTTGCCCTTTCCTCAGCACCTCGGTCTTTACTCTTAAGTTTGAATTTTGTCCCAATTGTTTAAGAACGACTCCAGGAACACAAGGGTCGTTTAATTAAAACAATAGGAAGCTTTTTTAAAAGTACTAAAAAACTTTATCATAAAGAGCGAGGTGTTGGGGAGGGGGCAATCTCTTTCATACACGTAAGAATTTATGTTCGTTTTAAGTTTTAATGTGGCTCCTTACTCTCAGTTGAAAAAACTTGTTTTTTTAAATTTAATCTCTTATAAAGGTGGATTTTTTTTCTCGCGCTATTGTAGTGGAAATGAAATATGAAAAGTCGGATTCCATTTTTCATTTGATCGATTTAAAAGGAGACTCATTCCTTCTTCTTTTTTTAATTTACTGCGGAACTTATTTATCGATTTTCATTTCTTTAAGAGAAAAAAAAGGAGGCAAACCTTTTTTTAACCAAATCCTCTCTATATATGTTGATTTTGTATGGTAACTTCCTCACTTTGAGACAGCACCCTTTCATTATACTTTCGGTTGGCATATCCAATTTTGGAAATTTTCTACTCATTATCGTATCCTTCTTTCTCCCTTTTTTATTGATATAAAGCCCCTTTTTTTACTTCTTAGAGGGTCCCATGAGAAAACAATTAAATGCTATTTGGCATTCAAATTCATGATTAATTAAACAAGCTTCAAATTCATCCTTGCTATTATAGATGAAAGTTAGATTCAAAGATGGACGACAGTTTTTTCTGAATGTTGTCTCCGGTCTTCAATACTTTCTAGTGCAGCCTCAGACCAACCATGAGGGACAGGCGTACTCCTATTCCTAATAAGCCTAAGCAAAATGGGATTTCCCATGACTTAAACTTCACAAAAAGACTTGAGAGAAATACTGCAAAACTTGTCAAGAACGCTTTTCGGTAGTCATATTTTCCATCTCTATTTTGGGAATTATTCTACTTCTTAAACCAAATGGACAGGAAACAAATGACTCTTCTCTAGAGAAATTTAAGATTTTCTTTTTATCTATCTTTATGCAAAAAATGAATTAGACAGTTTTCTACAATTAGTTTGAAGAATAATGACAAAAGAATAGCTATGTTGCTATTTTTTTGAAAATAATTAACATTCTTAGAATTTAATCAAAGATGTTTTGAGAAACTATTTTAGACATTACTAAATCTTAAATAAATTGCCAATCAATTATTTAGATAATTTTGGACACCACACTGCCTTTCCATGACGATAAATAGAAGTTCAAATAGAAATAAAATCCTTTTAATAGACAATGTTTCACAAACAGTGATAGAAATTCACAAAAATACCAAATATTTCGGTCATATATGCAGTGACCGTCATCAGTAGTAAAACATACTACTATATGATTTCGGTCAGTGCATATGTGACAGAAATATCTAGTCTTTTTGTGGATTTCTATCACTGTTTGTGAAACACTGTCTATTAAAAGGATTTTGTCCCTATTTGAACTTTCATTTACAATCAATTATTTATTTTTAATTTCAAAGCAACGCTGATATTTTAAAAAAAAAGTTACACCGGCAAAAATACTATCACCAATACATCAGCTAGCTTGGGCGTGCCTGCGCAAAATCTACTTTTAGAGCTTTTGGTCATACTTATTTAGATGACACTACCAGTTATGATTGACAAAAACTACTCTAAAGCGGTTATGCTTGCTTCACTGGGTGAATTGTCAAATCTGGTAAACGAGGTTAAATGACAATTCAATTTAAATTTACTAAGGCTGATAGGAAACAATTTACCTCTTAGGTCACAATTAGAAATTCACTATCGACTTTAATTGATGCTGTGCTAGTTTGGAAGATCAGTGTAAGAGGGGTTCAGCTAGAAGGATTTGCTGATCTAAACCTCTCGTTTCAAAAACATAGAAGATTATTTAACAGTTAAAATTTGTTTTTAGTTGGGTTTATTGTCTCTTCCTAGCTAATTTAGTTGGGTTTATTAAACCTCTTCCTAGCTAATTTATCTATTGTGGGCTGCCTCCCCATAGTAGCATAATATTTGTAGGCATGAATATATAATGAGTCGGAGGTAATAGGCTTGAAAATGCCTGTTCAGGATTTCGACTGTTGTTGATAGAAGAGCATCACCAAGTGCTGAAAACCATGCTTTGACCAAGATGGGCCCAGGACTGCACAAAGCCCCCATTGATGGAGGTCCCAGGGACTTCTTGCTGTCCGGTTCTAAGCCGGCTTAAGCACTTCGGTGTAGAATTGAGAAGATATGTGATCCCCGCCCTGCACTGGTATCCGGGATCATTTCTTTTCCTGAGGCGAAAATAATTTCAATCATTAAAAGAACATGAAAATTGGAACGTGGAATATTACGACGTTAAAAATGACTATCGTATCGACATTTTGACTGACGAATTAAGACGATTCGAACTGGATTTATTAGGAGTTTCAGAAACTCATATCTAAGGGGTAGGAAGTATGAAATTAGGTGATATAGAATTTGTTTACTCAGGCAGGAAGGATGGTGTAGATAGACAGGGAGTAGGACTCATGATGAATAAAGAAGCTGCTAAGTCTTGTGTAGGCTGGGAAGGTATTAATAATAGAATACTAATTGCTCATTTTATGACTAAAAAGTTCAGAGTATCAGTTATATTAGTATATGCCCCGGCAGAACCGACTGACGGAGATACTAGTGACTCAGATAAATTTTACTTACAGTTACAGGAGCAAATAGACAGTGTCCCAGGTAGAAATATGATGTTTTTACTGGGAGATTTCAACGCCCAGGTTGGTAGAAATAGGGATAGATGGTACCCTAGCCTAGGTAAATTTGTTGAAGGAAAAGAAAACAGTAAGGGTTATAGACTGTTGCAATCTCGTAGACATAACAATCTAGTTATAACCAATTCGGTGTTTGGTCATAGAATGGCTGATAAGTTAACATGGTATTCACTTGATGGTAAGACAGCAAACCTTATTGATTATGTTATTGTAAACCAAAGACTGGCAGGATCAATACAAGATATTAGGGTATATTGGAGTGCTGTTATTGATGTTAAAAGTAAACATCACCATCTAGTAGTGTCAAGGGTTAACTTAAAGCTGAAATATCGGAAGGGTAACTACCTCCTGGGAAGTTATGATGATGGTAGACTCCAGGATAAGAATTTGAGAGAAACTTTCCAGGAACAGTTGAACAGTTAAACTCTAAACTTAAAAGTTTAAAATTTGATAATGTGGAAGATGGTTGGAATAATTTTAGAAAAATAATTTGTGAAGTTGCAGAAGGTGTCGTAGGGAAGAAAGCTAGAACTGCAGCTAAGAATATTAGTGAAAAAGCTTTATGTTTGATAGAAAGGAGAAAGGACTTGTACAAGAATTATTTTAGTGACAGATCATATGAAAACAAAAGGAATGTAAAGAAAGTGGAGAAAGCATTAAAATATGAACTAAGGAGGTGTGGAGTAGAGGCCATGGATAAAATTGCCGAGGACCTGGAAGATGCAGCTAGACGGCATAATAGTAAAATATTGTACTGGCACGTTAACAAATTGAGAAGGAGTAGTCAATGTGGACTTGGCCCAGTTAAAGATAGGAATGGGGCCGTAATTAGCGATAAGAAAAAAACTAAAGAGAGATGGGCCGAACATTCTGAGAATTTGTTTAACTGAGATAGAGTTGAAGGAAGAGATATAGAGGAAAATGAAAAAGTTTATGATACCTTGGATGTGAAGGAAGATTTGTTTTGGGAGGAGGAATTAGCGACAGTACTAAAAGGACTGAAAAATAAAAAGGCTCCAGATGCTGATAAGGCGGTAAATAAGTTTCTTAAATATGGTGACTCTGAGGTTAGAAACAAGTTACTGAAGATTATGAATATGATTTTTGAAAAAGGGGAAGTACCTAACGATTTTAGGAAAACCTTAATTAAGCCACTTTATAAGAAAGGCAATAAAAGTGAGTGTGGTAATTATCGAGGGATTACTCTGGTCTCTGTAGGTAGCAAATTACTTAGTAATATGATACTATTTAGACTGAGGGATGCTGTAGACAAAGTTTTAAGAGAAGAAC
Source organism: Artemia sp. Qi Xiang Cuo (assembly GCF_049724085.1). Lineage (NCBI taxonomy): Eukaryota > Metazoa > Arthropoda > Branchiopoda > Anostraca > Artemiidae > Artemia > Artemia sp. Qi Xiang Cuo. The sequence goes on along the minus strand of NC_142800.1, from coordinate 41,390,029 downwards.
AGTGCGGTTTTAGAAAAGGTAGAGGATGTGTCGATCAAATTTTCACTCTTAGGTTAATAATCGAGAAGTGCCTGAGTTTTCAAACACCTTTGGTCCTCATTTTTATAGATTATGAGCAAGCGTTCGATTCTCTTGATAGAAGAGCTTTAGAAAAGGTTTTATCCTTGTATGGTATTAATTAAAAAAAAACTTTCCGAAAAATAAGTTTTTGAAAGAACAGTAAAGGCCATTTTAAATTTAAGCTTAGGAGATACAAATACCTGTTAAAATTAAAACTCAAAACGACCAGAATTTACTATTAAAGAATAAATGTAAGCCAAAACGAACAGAAATTAAATAAACAATCATAGCAAAAAACATACAACAAGTAATATTATAAATGAATAAATAGATCTTAAAGCGAGTAATGCTTAGATTGAATATGAAAATCAAGCTTAAAACAAAAACAAATATTTTGCTATTAAAGTATAAATGAAACTTAAAACGAACAGAAATTAAATAAACAATCAATGCGAACATACATACAATATATCTTAATGTAAATGAATAAATAAATCTTAAAACGAGTGAAACTTTAATTGAATATGCAAATCAAGTTTGATTCGAATAAAAATAACTACAAACAAGAGTTTCGGCATTGTCTCACTGCAGAAGCCTAAAACCTACTGCGTCATTGGCACTTTACTGAAAACAATTCTTTGAAATATTTTCACTTTTGTAACTTTAAGAAATCAAAAATTAATTAAGATTTTAGGGAATAGATATCAGCATATGTATATGAAATTGACAATGCACATTTTTTTTCAGTAAACTCATTTGAATTTTTTTCAGTAAATCACAAATTATATTCTGGCTTTTAGAAAGCATAGGGGTTTTGAACCCTACTCACATTAATTTATGCTCGTTTTGAGTTTGACTCTAATATTTATTTCAATTTTTGTTCGTTTTGGGTTTCATTTATTTATTGATACTGATTTGGGGTAGTTGTATGCTTGGTAGATTATATGATAGTCCGAACGCCAGGTGTTGAAAATGTGAACCATACCACGACGGAAGGCTGCTACGAGAATTAGCCTACCCCCCACCCCCTAAATTGACCTTGTGGATTGAAAAATACCAATGGCACTTGCTTGCGAGTGGTGGCACACTCCGAAACTTGACATTTTATTATATTTTGGTGTTTCATGCAAGAAAACGCATGTTCCACAAAGTTTGAGGTGCAGTTTTCCGCTCAAATAGAAATTCCTAGAAGCCATAGAATGTTTTCATAACAAACTAACACGATTAGTTACAAAAATGGCAGAGTTAAAAAAAATGGCAAAACTATATGAGTCTTGAACAGTCTTGAAAAGTGTAAACAAAATCAAATTGAATATTAGATATATAATGATATTAATTGTTGAAAGATCCATCAGTTCCAGATTTTTTTTTCACTGTAATTTTTATTTTCATTTTCAATGGAAAATAATAAATTTTTAATATACGAGTAATTAGTTTTCAGTGAAGTACCAATGACGCAGAAGGCTTTAGGTTTTTACAGTTAAAGAAGGGGGCAGTATCCAAATTTTGCTTGTAGTGAAACTATATTTTTCTTGACCAATCTTGAAAAGAACTAATAAATTAAACTGAATATTTGATGCATAATGATATTAATTGCTAAAAGCTCATCAGTTAAAAATTTTACTGTAATTGTAATATTTATTTTCAATATTAAGTACAAAAAGAAAACATTTGTAATATAATTCGTTTTCAGTAAAGCGCCAATCACGCAGTAGGTTTTAGGCTTCTGCGGTGAGACGATACCCAAACTCTTGTTTGTAGTTATTTTTATCCGATTAAAACGTCATTTGCACAATCAATTTAAGTTTCACTCGTTTTAAGATTTATTTACATTAATATTTATTTTAGGTTTGCTTACATTAATTGTATATTTAATTTCTGGTCGGTTTAAGTTTTATTTATAATTTAATAGTAAAATATTTTTTTTAGTTTCAAGCTTGATTTTCATATTCAATCGAAGCATTACTCGCTTTAAGATCTATCTATTCATTTATATTATTACTTGTTGTATGTTTTTTGATATGATTGTTTATTTAATTTCTGTTCGTTTTGGGTTTCATTTATTCTTTAATAGTAATTTCTGGTGGTTTTGAGTTTAAATTTTAACAGTTATTTGTATCTCCTGAGCTTAAGTTTAAAATGGCCTTTACTTTTCTTTGAAAAACTTATTTTTCGGAATTTTTTTTTTAGTTAATTTTTGTTCGTTTTTGATTGCGAAAAGTTTCAATTTTTTATGGCATGGGGGGGGGGTGTCTTACTGTCCGATTATTCTTGAATTTACAAAACGGATCTAGAACTTTCAATTTAAATGGAATGAGGCTTTTTTCAAAGTCTATACGATTACCTCTTTGATAAAAACCTTATATATGAACAATAGACACCTTGCATAACTTGTGGACAGCGATTGACAGCAATGAATGGATTGAAAAAATAGCTCCAATAAGGGGGTTTAGACCATTTCATTTGCTGACACAAAGGGATCACGACTGTTCGGAATTGACCTTAATAGGAATTTGTGTGCCAAAACAATTTTGCATCTATCACAGAGCATGTATTTTAACATTATAATTGGATAATTATAATAGATTTTCTATGTGTTCTTCCCATACAAAACCCCTTCCCATAAGTTATACACCCCCCTTAATAAGTTATGCCCCAGGGCATAAATTACAACGCCTACCCCTTGGCCCTGGTGGGCTGTGTCAACACCGAAGTTTTTTGTTATCAGAACTTTGAATTAAGTTAACAAAATATCTACCTCAAAATTTTTATCTGATGCATATAGGGCCTGGAGGAGGTAGAGGGTCTCATTGTATTTCACTCCCTTTTGACTCTTAAAAAGTGAACAAGAAAATGCAATTTTCAATCAAATGAGCCCTCTCTAAAGTTTATACAAGCATCCTTACCATAAGAAACAATTTGAAGGGTTCAGAGAATTCTTAAATTATATCCCTTGCCCTGAGGGTTTTGGGGGAGTTGTAATCCTCAAAGACCTAATTTCCAGAACTTAAAACTACGTTTAAAAAAATGGCTGTCTTAAAATTTTGATTGGATATGTTTGGGGAAAAGATGGGCATGAGAGGTGGGTTAGTTGCCCTCAAATCACTTTCGACTATTACAAAGGGCACTATCCCTCGAAATTTCCAATCGAATGAGCCTTTTTTGAAGTTTTTATGCCAACACCTCCTATAAGAATCTTATATGCACCCAGGGCATAACTTAAAACCCTTGCCCTGAGGGTTGTGGGGGATTGTCCTCCTCAAAAACATATTTTCTGTCTGGAAATCAACTACGCTGAACAAAATGGTTATATTAAAATTTTGATTGGATGTATTTGGGGAATGATGAGCGTGGGGGTGCTAATTGCCCTCCAATCACTTTCGACTATTAAAAGGGGCACTAGCCCTTTGAATTTCCAATTGAATGTGCCTCTTTTGAAGTTTCTACGACGATGCCTTCTATAAAAAACTTTTTGGGGGGGGGGCTATTTGCCCTCCAATTACTTTTTACTAATAAAAAGGGCACTATCCCTTTGAATTTCCAATCGAATGAGCCTTTTTTAAGTTTATACGACAACGAGTTCTATAAAAACCTTATATTCCCCCAGGGCATATCTTAAAAGCCTTGCCCTGAAGGTTCTGGGAGAGTGTCCTCATCAAAAGCATAATTTCTATCTGGAAATCAACTACGTGGAACAAAATGGCTATCTCAAAATTTTGATTGGATGTGTTTGGGGAAATGATGGGTGTGACAACAAATAGCGACGAAGACCACACTGCCTTTCCATAATAAAAAAATAAGTAGAACAACAGGGAAATTTTTATATAAGACAGTGGAACGCAACTTTAAATGAATATTTCGATCCAAGGGCCGTCCTCAGCAAAACAGACGAAGAGAGTAAAAACAATATAAAAGAAACTTACATTTAAATTCACTCATTAAAACTAAAAGGTTTTAAAAAAAATGTTTTAAAACAGCCCTAATATCATTGCTTCAAGGAAGTTCAACCAGGACAGGGTTGTGGGGGAGTGTCCCCCTCAAAAACATATTTTCTATCTGGAAATCAACTACACTGAACAAAATGGCTATCTCAAAAGTTTGATTGGATGTGTTTGGGGAAATGATGGGCGTGGGGGGCTAGTTGCCCTCAAATTATTTTCGACTATTAAAAAGGGCGCTACCCCTTTAATTTCCAATCGAATGAGGTTTTGAAGTTTCTACGACAACACCTTCTATAAAAACCTTATATGCCCCCAGGGCATAACTTAAAACCCTTGCCTTGAGGGCTGTGGGAGAGTGTCCTCCTCAAAAATATATTTTCAATCTGGAAATCAACGACGTTGAACCAAAATGGCTATCTCAAACTTTTGATTGGATGTGTTTGGGGGAATGAGGGGCGTAGGGGGGGACTAGTTGCCCTCCAATCAATTTTGACTATTAAAAAGGGCACTATTCCTTTGAATTTTTAATCGAATGAGTATTTTTTGAAGTTTTTATGACAACGCCTTCTATAAAAACCTTATGTTCCCCCAGGGCATAACATACTACAAGTGCCGTGAGTGTTGTGGGGGAGTGTACTTCTCAAAATCCTGTTTCCTATTAGAAAAACAACTACGCTGAAAAAAAGAGTTTTCTAAAAATGTTTACTGGTTATGTTCGGGGGAAGTATAGGTGTGGGGGGGGGGGCTAGTTGCCCTCCAATCACTTTTGACTATTAAAAGGGCACTAACCCTTTGAATTTTCAATCGAATGAGCTCTTTTTAAAGTTTCTACGACAACGAGTTATATAAAAACCTTATACGCCCCCAGGGCATATCTTAAAACCCTTGCCATGAAGGTTCTGGGAGAGTGTCCTCCTCAAAAATATATTTTCCATCTGGAAATCAACTATGTGGAACAAAATGGCTATCTGAAAATTTTGATTGGATGTGTTTGGGGAAATGATGGGTGTGACAACAAATAGCGACGAAGACCACACTGCCTTTCCATAATAAAAAAATAAGTAGAACAACAGGGAAATTTTTATATAAGACAGTGGAACGCAACTTTAAATGAATATTTCGATCCAAGGGCCGTCCTCAGCAAAACAGACGAAGAGAGTAAAAACAATATAAAAGAGACTTACATTAAAATTCACTCATTAAAACTAAAAGGTTTTTAAAAAAAAATGTTTTAAAACAGCCCTAATATCATTACTTCAAGGAAGTTCAACCAGGACTGGTACTCCAAACAAAGTGGACAGAGAACAATTCATTCAGATGGAATTAAAATACTTACAGAAAAGGGCTAAACTCGCCTTCTTGGCAGCTAACCTAGATGGTCTATTCGTAATAGGTTGAATGGAGTTATTTACTGGTTTTTTAATATAATTAGTTAAATCATTTTTAATTAGATTTGTGTATAGGGCATTAAGTGAATATTCCCCCAAATATCTATTCAAAGAAATATTACTGTTTATTTTGATTTTAATTTCAATTGCCTCACGAACAACCTGTTTTATGCCTAAATCATTGCTAATAAGGCAAGTTTCTTCAAAAAGCATTTTATGGTTAGGGTTATCATAGATGTTACTGTTTAAAGCCGAATCGAAGGAAATATTTGTACTATTAGAATTTAAAGCTTTAGTTATGTCATCTTTGTGTTGTTGCAGGCGTTTTTCTAAAGTTTGATGGGTTCTACCAACATAAAAGTTGCCACAGTCACATGGTATTTGATAAACCCCTCTTTGGCGAGTAACTGGGGTTATATCTTTACCAGAATTTAAGAAATTCATGATTTAAAAATTGTTTGTAAATACGACATAAAAATTATTTTATGTGCAAACTTTTTTTAAACTTGTAGTGACTTTTGGAATATATGGAAGGTAAATTATATTTGAGGGCTTGACGGGAACTTCATATTGCAAAAGACCCTTAACTTTACGGGAGTGTCTTGCCAATCTTCGGCTAATTGTATTGTTAATAAAGACAATAAGATAACCGTTTCCAAAAAGTATGTCTCTAATAAAATTTAGTTCATCTGTGATGTAAGATTCAGAGCAAATGTTTAAGGCACGGTCAACAAGAGATGTAACAACACCTCTTTTAACTTGTGGGGGGTGATTGGATTTAAAATGTAGATATCTGTTATTTTGTGTGGGTTTTCTGTAAATTGTAAAATCCAGTTTAGCAATGTCGCGAATAATTAAAACATCCAGAAACGGTAATTTATTTGCATTTTCAATTTCTAAGGTAAATTGTAAATTTCGGTCACATGTATTAAGGTGATCTAGAAAGCCACTAAGTTCATTGTCCCCCTAATTCCAGAGTGATATTACATCATCCATATAACGCCCCCAATAGACATGTTTTAAAAAATATGAATTTTAGGCCCAATTTTCAAGATGTTCTACATAAATGTTCGCTAATAACCCAGATAGCGGTGCACCCATAGGGAGACCATTTTTTTTGTTGATAAAAAGAATTAAGGAGCTGAAAATACATTGAATACTTATTAAAAATTTTGACTAGGGACATTAAAACCTCACGATCTATTCCTGTTGTGGAATCTTCAATTAAATGATAATTTTCTTCTATTTTATTTTTTAATAACTGCTCAGATATTGCTACATCAATATTTGTGTACATAGAAACTATGTCAAAACTACTTACCATTGTATTTTCTGAAAAGCTTGCACTTTTAGGTTTTTCTACTAAATCTACCGAATTACATATGTACGATTTTTGAGAATAAAGTAACGGTTTGAAGGCTGTACATAACCACCTTCCAATATTGGAAGCAGGGGCTTTCGTATATGCTACAATTGGCCTTAAGGGAATACCTTGCTTGTGTAATTTCGGTAAACCGTAAAACTTTGGGCAAAAGCTACCTTGGGGAAGAAATTTATAATACAATTGTGGGGTGATTTTGCCATTTTGTTTTAGATTCTTTAGTTCGGTTATAATTTTATTCGCAAACTTATCAGTATGGTCGTGAGTCATGGAAGTATATGTATTTGTGTCGTTTAAGTGTGAATAAATTTTATTGTCGTAATCTAAGGTATCCATGACTACAAGTGAATTTCCCTTGTCTGCTTTAGTTATTATAATTGAAGGGTCTCTGCGAAGATTAGACGAAATTTTTTTTTTTTTTTGAAGAAACTTGCCTTATTAGCAATGATTTAGGCAGAAAACAGGTTGTTCGTGAGGCAATTGAAATTAAAATCAAAATAAATAGTAATATTTCTTTAAATAGAGATTTGGGGGAATAGTCACTTAATGCTCTATACACAAATCTAATTAAAAATGATTTAACTATTTATATTAAAAAACCAGTAAATAACTCCAGTCAACCTATTACGAATAGACCATCTAGGTTAGCTGCCAAGAAGGCGTGATTAGCTTTAAAATCTTGTCTGTAAGTATTTTAATTCCATCTGAATGAATTGTTCTCTGTCCACTTCGTTTTGAGAACCAGTCCTGGTTGAACTTCCTTGAAGTAATGATATTAGGGCTGTTTTAAAACATTTTTTAAAAAACCTTTTAGTTTTAATGAGTAAATTTTAATGTAAGTTTCTTTTATATTGTTTTTATTCTCTTCCTCTGTTTTGCCGAGGACAGCCTTTGGATATAGGGTTAAAATATTCACTTAAAGTTGCTTTCCACCGTCTTATATAGAAATTTCCCTGTTGTTCTACTTATTTGTTTATGATGGGTGGGGGGGGGGGCCAGTTGCATTCCAATCACTTTTGACAATTAAAAAGGGCACTAGCCCTTTAATTTCCAATCGAATGAGCCTGTTTTTAAGTTTCTACGACAACACCTTCTATAAAAACCTTATATGTCCCCAGGGCATAACTTAAAACCCTTGCCCTGAGGGTTTTGGGGGAGTGTCTTCCTCAAAAATATATTTTCTATCTGGAAATCAACTACGCTGAACAAAATGGCTATCTGAAAATTTTGATTGGATGTGTTTGGGGAAATGATCGGCGTGGGGGGGGGGAGGGAGCTAGGTACACTCCAATCACGTTTGTCTATTAAAAAGGGCACTAGCTCTTTTATTTCCAATCGAATGAGCATGTTTTGAAGTTTCTACGATAAGGCCTTCTATAAAAACATTATATGCCCCCAGGGCATAAATTAAAACCCTTGCCCTGAGGGCTGTGGGGAGTATCCTCCTCAAAAATAAATTGTCTATCTGGAAATCAACTACGCTGAACAAAATGGCTATCCCAAAATTTTGATTGGATGTGTTTGGGGGAATGATGGGCGTGGGGGTGGGGGGGGGGTTAGTTGCCCTCCAGTCATTTTTGACTATTAAAAAGGGTACTAGCCCTTTAATTTCCAATCGATTGAGCCTGTTTAGAAGTTTCTACGACAACGTCTTCTATAAAAACCTTATATGCCCCCAGGGTATAGCTTAAAACCCTTGCCCTGAGGCTTGTGGGGGAGTGTTCTCCTCGAAAATATATTTTCTATCTAGAAATCAACTACGCTGAACAAAATGGCTATCAGAAACTTTTGATTGGATGTGTTTGGGGAAATGAGGGGCGTGGGGGGAGGGGGGCTAGTTACACTCCAATCACTTTCGACTATTAAAAAGGGCACTAGCTCTTTAATTTCCAATCGAATGATCCTGTTTTGAAGTTTCTATGACAACGCCTTCTATAAAAACCTTATATGTCCCCAGGGCATAACTTAAAACCCTTGTCCTGAGGGTTGTGGGGGAGTATCCTCCTCAAAAATATATTTTCTATGTGGAAATCAACCACGCTGAACAAAATGGGTATCTCAAAATTTTGATTGGATGTGTTTGGGGGAATGATTGGCGTAGGGGGGGGGGGCTAGTTGCCCTCCAATCATTTTCGATTATTAAAAAGGGCACTAGAACTCTCGATTTCAAATCGAATGAGCCCCCTTTGAAGTTTCTACGACGACCCCTTCCATATGAAGTGCCCCTGGGAAAAAAACAAATAAATAATAAATAATAAAACATTGGAGCCATATGGCCTTTACTATAGGCAACGCTAAAGTGTTACCTCTGATACCGGACAAATACATAAAGTGATTAGTGCTATGTACGAGAATACCACTGCGGCTGTTAAGGTAGGAAATGAGGTTAGCAGCTGGTTTTGTATTAAATCCGGAGTTAAGCAGGGTTGTGTTCTATCCCTCTTTATATGGATTATTTTGATAGACTTTGTTTTAAGGAGCACAAGAAAGGCAATGGGAGACCACAGAATGAAATGGGGAGGAAAAAGTCTGTTGAACTTAGATTATGCTGATGATTTAAGCATCCTAGATGAAAGTGTGAGCCAAATGAATGAAGTTTTAGAGGTTTTGCGAGTTCAGGGATCTAGAATAGGTTTGAAAAGTAATGTTAAAAAGAATAAGTCACTAAGGCTAGGAATAAGTGGAGATGAAAAGGTGATGTTGGGTAATGAAAAGATTGATCAGGATGACAGCTTTACTTACCTTGGTAGTATTATTAGTAAAGATGGTCGGAGCAGTGAAGATGTAAAAAGTAGAATAGCCAAGGCTCAGGGTGTTTTTTCACAGTTAAAAAAAGTTTGGAAGAATAGGAAGATAAATTTGCAAACCAAGATTAGAATATTGGAAGCTACTGTGATGACAGAGGTCAAATATGGCTCTGAAGCATGGGCGCTCCGAAAAGCGGATGAAGATTTTCTAGATTTTCCAGAGAAATTGCTTAAAGATTGTTCAGGGTACCCAGCTGACTGACCGTATTTCAAATAATAGACTGTACGAAAAACGCGGCTCAATATTACTTTTTAGAACTGTAATGAAAGGAAGATTGAGATGACTAGGGCACGTTGTGCAAATAAAGGATGACTTATTATCAAAGACTATCCTTTTCGGCCAACCGTCTAGGGCTAAACAGAAACCAGGTCGGCCTCGTCTGGGGTGGGAGGATGTCGTAAAGAAAGATTTAAAGGAAATGGGAACTTCATGAGCGGGCGTAAAAAGGGAGGCTTTTAATAGATTGGGATGGAGGAGGAGCATGCGTAGCTATGTTGGCCTCAGGCGGCTAGGTGCTGCGGTGAGTTGTTAGTAGTAGTAGTAGTTTTTGTCTCACCTAGTGCACAATTTGTTTTCTCGCCAGCTTAAACAATTTGACCCTTTCTCTTAAAGTTGAAAGCCCACTATGCCCCTACGTGTGGTAGAAGGATCATCAAAAAAGGTACTGAATAATCAGAAGATATTTAATGATATGTGAGCCACAATATTTGAATGGTATTTGAAAGACAAAAAATACAATTTTCATCAAGGCATTGACCCAGGGTATACATAAAGTTACAATTATGTGATACGCCTATAATTAGGTGACTCATTTCCACTGGGTGATATTGAAAAGTTTGTGAATATTACAAATAATTTATCAAAATGATGCCTTTCGTCAAAAACTGTGTTGTTTTACTTATTTCAAAAATGGGCAGTCAAATTTTGAGCATCTCATGATAATCTTGTTTTTGGTTGTGAGCCTTTTCTGTTAATCAGAAGTTCGGACCTGAAGTTTGTTGAGTATTTCTTTTACTATCGACTTTTGTATAGTAGGCATAACCCGAAAGAAGTTAGCTGATGGTACAATTCTGTGAAATCATTCTTTTCTTGAGCAGTAAGATCTGACTGTCTTTTCTACCACCTAACAGCTGCATTACAGTATTAGATTGCCCACATGGTATATTTTTGAAAGTGAATTTTATGCTCATCACTCGACCAATTCATAGTTTCCTTTCTTCTCCTCTAACATCCCTTGAAAATTTAACTGAATATCCCTAACCATTCTCAGTATGTCAAACGTTGACATTTTTTTACATGTAGAACATTTTTTTATCTGGGGTAATCAAAAATAACCGAATTTTAAACCAAGATAATTTAAGTCATTAATAGAACGATCCCATTACGCCGTCACTAATAGAATCTTCTTAAGACATCTTAAGGTAGTTTGGATAGCAAAGGAAATAACCACTATGACTGCAAAGCTCATTGTTGGTATTTTCAATATATCACATATAGCAAAAAACCTTCGGCTCTTTCTCCGCTACAACCCAGTAAAGAATAAATTAATTGTCATCAATTTTATCCAAGTCGCTCTTTAAAGTGATTTTAAAATCATCTTTTGTTACTTACAAAAGGCACTATATATAGCAATTCCCTTTCAAATGAGCCTCTGAAGTTCTCTCCAAGATGCTTCAGTGTCCCTGATGCTTCAGATGAGTACTGTGATTTTCCTACATGGGATTTTGGTTATGGAAAATCTAACTGTACCCTTTCCATTTTGATCAGGCACTATTTTTGTGAGCTTTCAGGCTTTTCACGGGAATTTTCATAAATTTTTTTCCGCAATAAATTTGCATTAAGATTAATTGAAATTATATTTTCCATTCTTGAATCAGCTGCTGCAAGTGACATCTTCCTCTCTTGATAGTTTTTTTCCAAAAAACCTTTTTAAATTTTCGGCTGCTATGGGCCAAAGCTCGTTCTCTGCTAGGTTATCCCTACGTAGGCAACCATGATGAGGCTTAGGAAATATAGGAAGAAGTCAGTTTTAAGCAGAAACAACACATTTTTAAACCCTCTTAAAAGAGAATACCATCTTTTTTCTTAAATACCACATTTTTCTTGTAACAAATGAGTGCTTAATAAGTTTCAAGGGCTTGATAGCTATAGTTTTTTATCTCTGGGAAAGAAGCAGAGCGGTGTTCCCACATGACATTGCTTGAGAAGCCAGCCGACTGTTGCTGTAGTTTGATCTGACAGAGCAAGATAAATCTAGCTAATAGCGAACAGTCAAACACACTTCTTTAAACTCATTTCAGGTTTGAAGTGCATATTACCTTGCGTACAGACTTAGAAATCTTCTCTCCATATTCAAAAGGGATAACATGATCTCGACCGTTAAGTGTACATTCTATTCCTGGTTTCGTTGCATTGATGCCTAAGTAATCAAGTCTTCTCAATGGCCTCAATCCTTCACTTTTCTTGCGAACTAATTTTGACAGTCCTTCAGCAAGAACCGAAACGACATCAAACATCAAAGCAGCTTGTGCCTGGAAGAAATTCGAAAGGAGAATAAATTCTTTATTTCAAAGAAAATAAAATAGATCTACTAATTGATTTTGTTTAATTTTACCTCAGGAACGAGCAAAGAGATGAATGGTGATTTATTTAATTTCGACTTAATTGTAAATAAATAATCACTATAGACGAAGAAATGGGATCATAAGCAGAAATAAATTCCACCAAATTATCACCGTTGAAATTAAAACAAGTAGAAATTAGCTAAAGTAAAGGCGGTGACTATGTTCCTCTGAAACTAAGAGTGTCACTTGTGCCTTTTTAAAAATTGAACAAATTGCTTAAATTATAAGTTCGCTAGTGGAATAATGCGGTATTCCATTAGCAAACCCAAATTGATTGTGAATAAAATTTACTCAAGATTCGCTTTGTTTTTTGTTGAGCGTAAACCAGACTAAACCCTTTGTAGGGGGTGGGATTACAGAAGGGGGTGAAGAAGAAAGGGCAGAAGGAGGCAGAATAACATTTCTTAGTGGTAATTTATTTTGATTATAAGCTAAGATTCATCACTTGGTGCATTGTTTCTTCATATTAGGCTCTGTGCCTTCTTAATCAAACAGTTCGTGGTAACGAACCCTAAGTAAGGAGCGACCCGGCTCAATGGTAACCGAAACTCTAAAAAACAGAATTTTGATACCAATAGATACATCAAAAGAATTAGATTTTAATTCTGATTTCAAATATATAATTTTCATCAAGTTTAATCTTACCTGTCAAAAGTTACGCGCCTAAGAAAATTTTGCTTATTTTCGAAAAAAGGGGAAAAGACCCCTAAAAGTTATAGAACCTTAATGAAAATCACACCATCATATTCAGCGTATCAGAGAACCCTACTGTAGAGGTTTCAAACTCCTATCTACAAAAATGTGGAATTATCAATTTTTTGCCAGAAGAAAGATCACGGATGCGTGTTTATTTGTTGTTTTTTTTTTTCCCCAGGGGTGATCGTATCGACCCAGTGGTCCTAGAATTTCGTGGGAGGGCTCATTGGAAAGGAAATTGAAAGTTCTAGTGCCCTTTTTAGTGAACAAAAATAATGGAGGGTAGCTAGCCCCCCTCCCATGTTATTTTTTTTTCCAAGTCACCCAATCAAAATTTTGAGATAGCCCATTTTGTTCAGCATGGTCGAAAATATTATAACTATGTCTTTTAGGATGACTTAATCCCTCGAAGCCCCCAGGAGGAGGGCTGAAAGTTATGGACTTTACCCAATTTTAACATATAGTATTGGTTATTGGGACCCGGCTCAATGGTAACCGCAACTCTAGAAAACGATATTTTGATACAAATAGATACATCAAAAGAATTGGATTTTAATGCTGATTTTAAATATATAAGTGTCATCAAGTTTAATCTTACCCATCAAAAGTTAAGCGCCTGAGAAAACTTGGCTGATTTTCGAAAAAAGGGGGAAAGACCACCTAAAAGTTATAGAACCTTAATGAAAATCACACCATCATATTTCGCCTATCAGAAAATCCTACTGTAGAGGTTTCAAGCTCCTATCTACAAAAATGTGGAATTTTGGAGTTTTTGCCAGAAGAAAGATCACGGGTGCGTGTTTATTTGTTTTTTTTTTTCCAGGGGTCATCGTATCGACCCAGTGGTCCTAGAATATCGTGGGAGGGCTCATTGGAATGGAAATTAAAAGTTCTAGTGCCCATTTTAAGTGACCGAAAAAATGGAGGGCAACTAGGCCCCCTCCCACGCTCATTTTTTCCCAAAGTCACCTGATCAAAATTTTGAGATAGCCATTTTGTTCAGCATGTTCAAAAATTTTACAAGTATGTCTTTTAGGATGACTTAATCCCCCGAAGTTCCCGGGAGGAGGGCTGAAAGTTATGAACTTTACCCAATGTTAACATATAGTATTGGTTATTGGGAAGTATACAGTACAGACGTTTTCAGGGGAGATTTTTCCTGGTAGTGGGGAGGGGGGGGGTCGGGGTTATGTGGGAAGATCTTTCCCATGAAGGAAGTTGTCATGGGGGAAGGGATATTGCTATGAAGGGGATGCCCGACATCCAAGCATTATTTAAAAAAAGATCAGAAATTAAATGTAAAAAACAAGTTTTTCAACTGCAACAGCAGCAACATCAAAACTTTAAACGAACAGAAAATATTACATATATGATTAGGTTCACCTCCTAGTCAATACCTCATTCTTTAAGCCAGAGATTTTTTAGTACTTTCATAAGAGCTATTTATTCTAATTAACGGCATTTGTAATTAAGCGGTCATTTTTAAAGAATTGGAACAAAATTCGAACTTTCACTTAAAGAGCAAGGTATTGACTAGGGGGCGAACCCCCTAATATACGTATTAATAATTCGTAAGTTACGTATATTTATTACTAATAAAAACGTTCATAAATAAAATGAAACAAGTATCGAGAAAGCCATTTAACCAAATAAAAGTAAATTAATATGAAAATTCTGTTTTAATTATTCATGAACTGTGAGCCAAGATCAAAACCTGCATTTATTCAAAAATGTTCAAAAATTAAATAAAAAAAACAATTTTTTTAACTGAAAGTAAGGAGCGACATTAAAACTTAAAACGAACAGAAATTATTCCGTATATGAAAGGGGCTGTCTCCTCCTCAACGCCTTGCTCTTTACGCTAAAGTTTGATTTTCTCACAACTCTATTTTTTTTAAACAATAAGAAACTTTAGCGTAAAGAGCGAGGCGTTGAGGAGGGGACAACCCCTTTCATATACGGAATAATTTCTGTTCGTTTTAAGTTTTAATGTCGCTCCTTACTTTCAGTTAAAAAAACTTGTTTTTTTTATTTAATGACTCCCTAAAGGTAAGATCTTCGCTTGCACTTTGTTGAAAAATAAAAAGATTGCTTACTTTATAAGTCCTATTTAACTAGCTTATCTTCTATACGCTTGAAAGAAAATGATAAGCCATTTATGAATATATTACAATAATAGGAATTATAGGATATTAAAACTAAATCCATTTTCATACCTTATATGAAAAATACTTAAACGGATATGGAAAACAAGATTCGATGAGCTGGTAAAATGTCTGTTTGACTTGGTTTTTATTTGTTCATCCATTAGTTCATGATTTTTGTTTATTTTCATGTTTACTTCTTATTAACTAATCAAACAGTTCGTGGTAACAAACTGTAAGTAAGGAGCGACCCGGCTCAATAGTAACCGAAACCCTAAAAAAAAAACAGAATTTGACACCAACAGATACATCAAAAGAATTGGATTTTTATGTTGATTTTAAATGTATAAGATTCATCAAATTTAGTCTCATTAACAGTTTCATTAACACATCTTTGAGTTTCTTTCAGAACGTAAGATTTCCAAAAAAAGGTCGAGATTTTGGCACACAATACTAAAAGATGGCCTGAAACCATAAACTACAATTCGTAGCTCTTTATGGGTAATAAATATGAAGAGTGAAACACCAAGTACTGAAGGAGCAGAAACCGTTCAATGAGATCTAAAAGAAAAATATATTCTTGATCTCTTTCCAAAGTATCAATTGAAAAGCAATCACTGGATGATTTGGTCGTTAACACAATTCTTGCAATCTTAAATGTTTTGCCAGTTCTCAAAGTAGATTAAGCTACAATGTAGTTTTCGATAATCAGTTATGAATAATAGGCCACTCTTGATATACTTAAAAGTTTTTACTGATAGAAACAAAGCGTTTCATGTTAGTTTTTCATCAGAAAAGCACAATACTATATGGGATGAGAAAAAATTAAAATTCAACGATAACGATTCAATTTCTTAGCAGAATTTCAATTTCTCAAATATCGGTGCTGTCTGATTTCAGGGAAAAATTTTTACAGGGGATTAATTTCCAGCTTCCTGACATTCTTTGATGTTATTACCCAATAACAATAACTTGAATTGGTGTATATATAGATAAATGCTTAGAAAGAAGAAATTGTGTATGTGTTAAGTTGTTTTGTATGGATTAGTTTTTTTTTGTACTCGGTTTTTCTATGTTCTTCGTAATTTGTTTTGCTGGCGATTTATTTTTTTGTGTATATGGCCCCAGGGCTTCTGCAGCACACTTGTCTATCTGTCTATAACTTCACTAAGTAACTGAAACCTACCTATGCCAAAAGCTAAACTATTCACTTCGTCGTCTTCCTATAGCGGTTTTAATTCTAAACTTAATACCGTATGTGTTCATTCAGTTTCGCAAAAGGGAACCGAATAGCTAAGAGTATTAAGTTGAAACTAAGAATAAATTTTGAGTGGTATGTTCAACCAAATTCAAATACACTATACGCATCCAGGTTGTCAAAATAAGATATCCACAATGTGTTAAGAGCGAATAAAGATATTAACTTAAAACTTTCAAGGGCTATTTAGAGGGAGATTGAACTAAAATAAAAAAAAGAGACTAGGAGCGTCCAGGTTGTAAAAACAACGTATCTGCAATAGGCTTGGACTGTCTCAGGATATTATGTTAAAATTTTCAGAGATTGTTGAAGAGGGTACTGAACGAACTAAATCAAAGGTACATCCAGGTTGTCAAAGGGGCGCATTTGCATTATCTCCAGAAAGGCTAAGTACAGCAAGTTCGAACTCTTCAGGAATGTTAAGGGGGATGTTAAGACACTATGTGCATCTGAGCTGTCAGAATGGTTTATATACAATGTGTCGTGAGGGGCTAAGGATATAATGTACGCTTTAGCTATGAAATATAGGAAAGGCCTAATTAAAAAAAGGGAGAAAATTGATACTTTTACGATATAGCCTTGGGACACTTTTAACTGATTTTATTGAAAGCCTCATTTAACTAAATTTATCCTTATGTATTTACTAAGTGTATAGTATGCTTTAAGATACTACATGGAAAGAGAAAAATTAATGAAAATTCACAGATGAGCCGTCAATTTCTTAGAAAAAATATAACTTCATTTAGTTTTTGAAATCTTCCTAAATCAACAGCAAGACTTAAGAGTTAGTCTTCTTCCTATGATATTATTAATTAAAAAAGAAACAAAAAAGTTTTTTAATATCAAACAAGCGTAATATTAAAACCAAAAACGAGCATAAATAATGTTAAACTTAAAATGAACTAATTTAGTATGAATGAGCTACGAAACTTAAAACGAAAAGAAATTAAAACATAAATCAATTCCTATTTAAAGCAATAAGAAATAATTATGAACGAACAAATATCACTTAGTAAGAGCATAAAATAAAATGAATAGTCAAGTTCATCATTGAAAAAAAAAATATATATTTACTCAAGGAAGAGAGGAGCTACAGACCCCCCCCCCTCCCATCACATTACTAAAGGCTAAAGTTTCATTTGCGCATTTTTGACTGAATCAGATGTTTTGTAAATTTAGATGAGCCCAAATCAGAATCATGACTGTTTTTGAACTGAATCAGGACGTCGCTTTTTTATTTTTTCAAGTCAGTCCAAGGTTGGACTTACCTCTTTTTTACCAATGAGACAGGAATTAACCCAATTTCACACCACTCCACTAAAATTCAACACCTTTGTTTTCTACCAAGTTTCGACTTAGCTCGAAATATATCGGATCATGGGTTGCATTTTGTTATTGCTGGTGATTTTAATACCGATCTGGTTTCTGATAATGTAAGGAATGATCAGCTTCTTGATTCTCTCCCGGCTTATAAAATTGTTCGGAAGTCCCATGATTATACGTATATTCACCATGCAGGTAGTAAATCAGACATTGATCACAATATTTGTTCTGCCGCTCTTGCCTGCTCGCCAGTTACGGATCATTTTGACGAGCAAGATCTTGATCACCTTCCGCTTTCTTTTGCTTATCAAAACCTGCAGTTTGGTCTGGGAGCATATCTAAGAGTCGTGGTGTACTTTCTAAATGGTTTTATAAGCCTGATTGGAAAATGCGAATGTTTCTGTTTATCTTACAATATTGGCTTCACTTCTAAGTACGATTTATGTTCCGTATCAGCTTCTGCAGCGTAGCCAGAATTTTATTTATGTTGAATATGAAATAGAAGGATATTATCATTCTATCGTCTCCGCTATGAAAGAAGCTGAAAACATTTCTGTCCCAGTAAAGCGAATCCGAAAGAATACTCAAAAGCCTCTTTTGTCATTTGACCCTAACCTTAAGGCCTGTAAACATAAAGCTAAATTTTGGCTAAAAGTTTGGACAGAATGTGGTCGGCCTAAGTCTGGTAATGTTTTTCTTAAACAGAAAAACAAATTAGAATCCAAGAAATATCTAAAAAGTGTCCGATACCGTGAGCTTGATTTTCCATCTTCGCCTAAAGAATGGAGGAAAGTAATTAATTCAAGTAAAAAAGACGATTCTGATGTGAGTAGTGATGCTATTTCACCAAGTTCTTGCCATACACAGCATTCGAAGATATTCTCTTCTTACCTTATAATCTGTCATCGTCTACTCCTGTGGTATGCAATGAATTTTCTGTACTTTCTATCTCTTCCTTTCGGTGGCTTGGTATTACTGTCACTAATTCTCTAGGTCTTTTCCGTAGACAGATTGCTGCTGATGCAACAAGAAAAATTCAGTTCAGTTATTCAAAAATTGTAGCAAACTGTGGAAAATATAACAGAAGAGCTCTTGGGCGCTTATTCTCGACTTTTTCTGATCATTCTGTACTTTATTTTTCAGGTGTTCATTCTGTTTTTAAGCTAAAGGATTTGAAAACGATTAAAGTTACATATTTCACATTTTGCAAATTTCTTCTTTCTCTGCCGCCATGGACTAGAAATCGGTGTCTAGTTAAAAATATCTATGTTACGAATGTGACTCAAAAGCTCGGTGATCTACACAAAAAGCAATCTGCAGAAGCATTTTGTAAAATTGGCCCTGACCATGGTCTTTTACAGTTTTTTCTTAGTAGAAATTAATTGCTAGTGTTTGCTGAATGTTCTTTTTGTTTTCCTTTTTTTCTTTTTATTATTATTTTTATACTCCACTTGTACTACTTTTTATCTTGTAGTTGTGGGTAATAAATGATTGAATTGTATGTAATTGAATATCTACCAATGAAATATCAACTCTTGCCAAACGATTATCGTATAAAAAGTGTGAATTGCGCAGTTTGTTTAGGCAAATTAGTTTCTACATAAATGGAACACTGGTGAGCACTAGGGACAATCTATCAAACTATATGAGCTACACACAGTTCATGCTGATGACTCCAAAGTCCTATAAAACAATGAGGGGCTCAGCCAATGAATAGGAATATATGACAGACATAGGGACTACGAGTGCACTTAAGAGCCGACAACTAGCAAATTGTATTTATTGGGCAAAGTAAATCATGAAAGATCCAATATATTCCAATATCTTCCACCAATATTGAGGTGGACATAAATTTAACATCCACTCCATACAATTTCGTTTTGTGAAAGGTAGTCACTGATACACCTGATGCAGCAGTCTTTCTCACCTCGGCGAAATTCCACGTACGAAAACAACAGGTTATGAGTTCTGTTGCTTTAGCTATTGATTGAAAATCAGCGGAAATAAAATCAAACCTATCGTTCCTCATACGATCTCCATCAGCGACATATCGCCATATGTTCAAGCCCCCACACCGACTCTTAATTTATCAATGGAAAAATACCTTCAAAACTTGCTTTGGCATTTGTTAAAAGTGCAAGGGCCGTAAGATCATGGACACGCTCTCCACACAAATTTGAAACGTTTGGGGTTTCCTATATTGTGTGCAAAGTAAATGGAATTCCACTCCACAATCTATCCATTGATGATTCCTACAGAAGTCTGTACGAGCTGACAATGCAATCCCCAGACCGAGATTCACAACTATTCGAAAACGGAATAACCGATTTAATGTTCTCAACAACTCATGGTATCATTATATTAGACTTGTTGGGCACTCAAGATATGAGTATTTTAAGAAAGAGCAGTGTACGTCTAGAATGGACCTTTGCCGAACCACTGACACAGACCATTGTAATCAATTTTAAAACTACTGGGAAATCCACCCCGACGGCAGTGTTCTACTAGCACTATTTAGCACTATGAACGCAAATTAAATAATAAGCGTGTTTAACTTGGATCCATAAATGTCCAAATACAAAACCTATTCCTCGAAAAAATTCAAAGTGTTAATAATACCAATATGATTTCTAATAGTAGTCCATCCAAAATAAAGACGGGTCATTGGTTATGCATCTTTAAAACAACAAAATGTATAGAATTTTTCAATCCTCTTGGTTCACCATATACATTATACACTCCCCAAAACCAGACCTAAATTGACAGCAAAGCAAAATCTATTATTCAAAACCGGAAGAGAGTGTAAGATTTTTCGACAAACGGCTGTGGCTTTCAGACACTATTGTATTTGGTTTTTTGATGTCGTGGCTATACTTACAATTAATTTCTCAGCATTTATGTGGACAACCCTCGTCGGGACAATTTCGTAGTAAAAAATACAATTTCATACCAGTCTAATATTGATTTCGGTGCCCTAAGAATAAAGTGTTCTAATAATGTTTGTAAACTCGTTTATTAATAAAAGTCTATGTAAAAAACAGTCTTTTTTTTGTTTTCTTGAATAGATCTTTTCTTTAGATTTCTTCTTTTACATGTAGATGCTCATCATCCTCAACAACAACTAGTGACAGCAGATTATTTGGGTTCACCTTGTATTGATCTTGTAGCAAAAAGTTACGGTCACTTCTGCTACAGTACAATGTAACTTCGCTTTTATAGTATCTCATCATAAAGTCAATAATACTTTTTTCGTTCTTATTGTAAAATTCATGTATTTCAATTTGCTTATTCAATGCAATATCACACACAAAATTCGCAAATGGAGGATCATTCTCCGTGACCGCCAAATAAAATTCGGTAGGTTTATAATCATAATACCCTTTGTCTTCACAAAGATGACGTAGAGACCATTTTTTCTTTTTATTCCGATGATTGAAGCGTAGAACAAGCTCTTCCTCTAAAGATAATTTAAAACCACGACGATAGAATAGAATAGAATTTATTTGTGCTAAAATCCCAAAGGCCATGGCAAAAAAAAACAAGCAACCATTACAAAGAAATTGCACATAACCTAACATAATCCTACAGAAATTTACTTCTATGATTCATCGCAAGACGAAGGAATCGTCCCAATCTTCTGATACCCGTAACACACTCATCCGCACACACATTCACCAACCACTCAAAATCATAATCCCCCCCTACCAAACACTTCCAGTCTCCAATCACTCAGCTCCTCACATTCACAAATCAAGTGATAAACGCTCTCATCAAAACCTCCACACATAGGACAAAAATAAGGACTAGCCTTTAACCTTTCCCTCCCGATAAACTTTCTTCTTTGGCCCAGTGGCAAACTATCAGCCTTCATTTCAATTGATAGCTTAATTTCATTTTTATTCAAACCCACCTTATAAAATAAAACTTCACCCCAAATCTCCTTCGACCGACAATAAAGACGCAGTGAATTCCAAATTGAACGCTGGGCCTGCCATGCCAGTGTTTTTTGGTCCTGTAAAATCTTTTCAACTACTCTACTTTCTTGATCCCCCATATCCTCGAGCCCTAAGCCATCCCCCCACATATGGCTTAGTCCACACTGATCTAATACACTCTTAATTTGGCACGGCCATCCACTACCTGAGCGGCCCTTCAACGTTTTTAAGTAAGCCGCCTTCATCAATCGCACACTAGGCATCACTAAAAATCTTTCCCAAAGCCTAAACATGTTAACTAGCCTACGACTTCTGAAAGAAAACAAGCCTAAATCTCCTCTAACTACTAAACTATTTGCGTGCTTACTTATCCCTAGCCACCTCTTATAATATCCTGATTGCACTGTTTCTAATCTCCCTTCACATACCCCCAAACCTCAAAACCATAGTGCATTACACCTAAAATTTTAGCCCTGAAAACCTCTTTAACCACTTGGATCTTTTTAATATCTCTCAGCTGACTTCTTAATACCATATTACAACACGCCTTACCTTTTTCGATCCTACTTTCTACATGGGTACTAAATAAATTTCCTTTCGCCTTAAACTTAACACCTAAATATGACCATTCCTCCTCTAATCTAACCCTTTTACCCTTAAAACTAAACTTAACATCCTCCTCAAGTCTACCACATTTACGGAATACTAACACTACAGTTTTATCCACATTAAGTTCTAACTTTTTCCTGTCCAAATAATCACCTAAAGTATCAAGTAATTACTGAAGGTTCCTTTCTGAATCAGCAACCAAAACAATATCATCTGCAAACAACATCATACAATAGAAACAATATCTAAACTCACAATCGGCGCCTCCATCTTTTCCAGAAACGCCACTATATAATTTATAAACAGGGCGAATAATTTAGGAGAAAATAGACAACCCTGTTTAACACCTTTATGTCCTCTGATTACCCTTGAAACTTGTCTACCGACTTTCACAATTACTCTAATAATCCTATACATTTGAACTAAACCTAACACAAATGGGGTTGGGAGACCTATTTCTAACAAACTTTCCATTAATAGAAACCTACAAACGTTATCAAAAGCTCCTTTAATATCTATAAATGCTGTGTATAACCTTCCTTTTTTAACACTAGTATATTTATTGACTATTGGAGTGTAAGTACCGCTGGCACCACTTATTGGATGTTTAACGTGCGGGGGTCACCACTTTTAAAGGCAAAAATGGCGCAAAGAGTTGCTATGCCACTTACTGGAAGGGGAGATCCCTCGTCGGCCCCAAATTAGTGGGATTTCCGCGGTTACTCAAACGATTCCTTATATACCAACGTGATCGGATGGTCTATGGCCACACTTAAAGCCAAAGTTTACCGATAAGATTTCTAACTAGCTCTTTTAGATTCGACCTAAGCTGAAAAGTTAAAAGAGTACATAGTAAAAAAAAGCTTACTGTAATCACTCCACGTTGTATAAAAGAACTGAACTAAAACTCTCTTTCTCCCAGCCCGCTAGCCGCGTGCTGCTGCAGGGGTTACGAGGGTGGTAAATGAATCTTTCCAGCCAATCCTAGGACTTACTAATTTACTGACCGACCTCCCTAACTGCGCAATTCTTTACCTCGTGGTCTATTAAGCACGTACGCAGTTAAGAGGACCCAAAATGGCGTCACAAAAATAAAAGGAAAATTAATATTTATTACTTGAAGAAGGAAAATAATTAAGGGGCCAAAAGAAATGAATCTGTGAGTGACATTTATCTGAAAAAACTGGGACCAAGGGTTACAACACCTCCCTCCTAAGATAAATGGCCCGTATCTCCGGTGGATTGGCTGGAAACTCAGACATAAAATACATAACACTACACTCAAAATCACTAAACTTGTATCTTCTTTTTTTACACCGCTTTGCACAGGATTCGTCGCCATCCCCACGACTCCATTGTAGAAACCACCATGGTCTAGATCGTCTAACATCCGCACTTGGTCTCGAAAATCGAAGTCCCCAAGATTCGTAGGAATTCATTGTGCACAGCACAAATCAAAAACAAAAATTTTCTTGCTCTCACGAATTTACATTTGAGAGGAGCAGAGAATCAGTTTCTGGCACATATGATGATGCCAGCCATCGTGAAAAATTTGGCTGCGCTAGCCTCTTAATTTCCATCTGTGGAAACAACCCCACATCTCAATCAAAAAGTAAATTGCCCCTTGGCATAATTTCAAATAATTTAAGGCCGAAAATGCAAAGGCCTGTGAAAACGATAAGGGTACTGGGAATGAAGTAAAATTTTGAGCGATCCATGAATCGCCTTTTTTCTGGGTTCCCTCCCTTGGGATAATTAACTGAGGAATATACGTTGATGATAATTGAAAATGAAACTTAGATATATCTCCCACTGAATAAAATTTGGCGGAAATACTTGTCGACTCCCATGAAGAATAACAGCTATGAATAAGGTTGCTGGACAACGGTTTGGGTAAAGTATGAAATGACTGGGAGAGAGTATCCCCCATGGACTCCAGATCAGAAAGGCAAGATCTCGGTAAAGGGATCACAACTTGTCCGCCAGTTGTGCATTTAGGAAAAAGGGCTATCTTTCGCGACTTCCCACAGGGGATCTTCCCCAAGGGATTCCTCCCCCTCATAAAGGATCGATATATCTTGTGAATTGATAATACTAATCTCAGATTCATTTCCAAATTTTTCCAATCTGACTCGACATTTAATATCTCCCAACTTTCCCCCAACCCGTTGTAGGTCATTCATCTCTATTTTGCAACCATCTTCTTTTATTCCCCATGGGTCTTTGACCTCTTTTTCCCCCTTATTGTCTATGTTTTCAAGGCAGAGCCCTATCCAACATTTTATTTTCCCCCCTATTATTTATATATCTCTTTATTCCAATCGGGACATGCCGTCAGCGTTCCCGTTATCTGTCCCCGGTCTGACTTTATTTCGAAGTCGTATTCTTGTAGGCACAGGGCCCACCCCGCTAATCGTCGGTTATCTGGCTTCATTATATTTAGCCATTTCAATGGGTTGTGATCCGTTATTATTTTAAATTTACAGCCATATAAATAATAGTCCAGTTTTTTGACTGCATAAATTATTGCAAGGCATTCTTTTTCAATTGTGCTATAATTTAATTCTGCTTTTCATAATTTTCTGGATATAAATGTGATTGGATGTTCTCCATCTTCAAAATTTTGGGATAAATTTGCCCCTAATCTGTAATTGGAACTGTCAGTTTGTAGCAAAAATGGTAAGGAAAAATCTGGATTTATCAGTATCCTCTCGCTACAAAGAGCATCTGTCATTATATCCCCATCATGTTGTTCAATTTGTGCCCATTTGATGTTGTATAACGCCCCCTGTCTTGTTAAATTTGTCAATGGCATAGCAATCATTGCAAAATTTGATCTAAATTTTTCATAGTATCATGAAAACACCAAAAATTACCAAACTATTTTCTTTGTGGTCGGACCTGCTGTGTTTCTAATTTTTTTTGTTTTTTCCCTTAATGGGGCTGTTCTACCGTTTCCTATTTTGTGTCCCAGGTATTCTGTCTGTATCTGTACTAATTTACATTTTTCTACATTCAAAGTTAGTCCTGCTCTCCTCAGCCTGGTTAATACTTGTTCCATATGGATTATATGTTCATTGAACGAGTTCGAAAATACTATAATATCATCCAAGTAGGCTCTAGTATAGGGTAAGGAATTTAAAATATAATCTACTAGCCTTTGGAATGTTGCTGGTGCCCCTTTTAGTCCGAATGGCATGTACCTAAATTGGTACAACCCAAATGGAGTAATAAAGGCAGTTTTGGCTGAATCATCTGGGTCCATTTTTTCTTGCCGATACCCCCTTCTCAAGTCTAAAATTGATATAAATTTTGAGGAGCCATCTGACTCTAGAATTTCATCCATTCTTGGTATTGGGTACGCGTCTGATTCGGAAATATTATTCAGTTTTCTGTAGTCTAAGCAAAATCTAATGGAGCCATCTTTCTTCGGGACTAATACGACTGGTGGTGCATATTCTGAATTTGATGGTTCTATCACCCCTAACTTGAGCATTCGGTCAATTTCATTTTTCATTTCTTTTCTTTTTGCTTCCGGTATTCAGTACGGGGATTGTTTTATTGGTTTCTTGTCCTTTAAGAGTATTTTATGTACTACATTTTCTGTTTTTCCGATTTGGTCTGTTAATACGTCTGCAAATTCCGTGAATAACTTGTTTAATTGGGATTTCTGAGCTTGGCTCAGATATTTTTCTGCCGAAGCCCTTTCAATGGCGTTTATATGTGTTTCTGCCGGGTCTATTGTACCTAAAGGGGCACTTTCCTCGTCACGTTCTGAGGTCGAAATCATGAGACAGCGCTTTTGCGGATCCTTGAGGTTTTCTTTTTCATTTTCTTTGTTAAATTTCCTCAGTAAATTCACATGGTAAACTTCTTCCTTTTTTCTCGCTCCATCCAATTCTATCATATAATTTATATCATTCATTTTCTTTTTTACCTTAAATGGTCCTTTCCATCTCACTTCCAGTTTATTATTTCCGTCCGGTAATAAAATAAGGACTTCCTCCCCTTCCCTGAATTCGCGCATTCGGGCGGATTTGTCGTACCAAGTTTTCGATTTGTCTGAATATTTCCCCTGTGCTTGCTTTGCCATTTCAGGGTATTTATGCAGTTTTTCTCTTAGTGATAGCAAGTTGATTATCACTGTTTCCTCATTTTTCTCCTCATTCTCCCATGATTCCTTTAAAATGTATAGCACCCCCCTTGGGTTTCTCCCATATAGTAATTCAAATGGCGAGAACCCTGTAGCTTGGTGTGGAGTTTCTCTGTATGCAAAAAGGACATAAGGAAGTATTTTGTCCCATTGGTTTACATCATCTCTTACAAAACGTCTCAACATACTAATTAGGGTTCCGTTAAATCTTTCTGTTACTCCATTTGTCTGAGAATGGAGTGGAGTAGCTAATAATTCTTTAATTCAGATAATTTCGTATAATTTTCGGATGTATGTCGATAAAAAATTGGTTCCATTATCTGTTAAAATTTCCTTCGGGATTCCGTGACGCGAGACATATTTCTCTAATTCTTCTGCGATTTTCGGTGATTTTACTGTTCGCATTGGGAGATCTTCTGGGTATCTCGTGGCCAGATCATTAATAACTAAAATGAATCTGTTTCCCACGCTAGACTTTGGAAGTGGACCTACAATGTCCATTGAAATTCTCTCAAAAGGTTTGCCGAAAATGGGCATTTTTTTTCATTGGAACTTTTTCGTTTGGTTTTTTGTATTCGAATAATTGACAATCTTTGCATCTTTTACAAAAGTTTATAATATGTTTTTTTAAATCCTGTTAACCCTAAAAAATTCTAGACCAAATATGTGTTAGTTTTTTACTATTGGGAAAAAATTGGTTCGTGCATTTTAAGAGTGTAGGAAATAGGTAAATCCGGACTTGTGTAAACCAATGGGTCGTTTTTTAGCGATGTTAAAGGTCTCACGTCGTGTGAATATTTCCATTATATTACAACTGTTTATATGTCGGAGTTATTTGATTCTTAAGTCATAGTTTTATTTTTATGTATTCTTTATCGTTTGTTTGTAGTTCTGCGAATTTTTCGGAAGTTATTCCGATTGTTTCGGTTAGTTCCTCTTTGGTCTTTTCTGGTTCTTTTTCTATGGTCAATAATTTTTCTTGTTTATGGTTATATTTCTTTTTGTCTGCCCTTTTTTGGCTTTTCGGTTTTCTTAGTTTCGCATTTTTTATAAGCATCTCGTCGTTGAATTGAAATGGGTTTTGTATATTCTGATCATCATTTTCATTAATGGGGGGCACAGCCTCCCTTATATTTTTTTCTTGACTTCGTGTCACCGCATTTACTCTTTTTATCATGGAGGTTGCTTTTAGTGCAAGAAAGTTTTCGATATTTCCGAAATCTCCCCCTAATAAAACGTCTACTGCAAGAGTAGGTACAACCCCTACTTTTAATTCTTTTTTAACCGTATTTACCTCTTTATTGGCTAATTCTATTATGACCTGAGCTGTCGGACATTTATGTTCTGCTCCATAGTAACATAGCGATGCCACTTTATTTTTGTAATTTATGTCGGTTTTCTTTATCAAGTCTTCCCGTACATAGGTTTGGTCGCTGCAGGAATCAATAGCTATTTCTACCGATTTACCCTTTAGTTCGCCACATACTTTATGTGATTCTGCAAATGCGCAAGTTTTCATATTTTCTGGGCTTCCAACACATGCGGTTCTCTTATACGTTTGAGACTTTTTCAAATTCTCTCGGGATCGATCATTTCTCGGATTGTCTTGTCTTCCGTTTGCCCCATCTTCCCTTGTTCTGCAATTATTGTCGTAATTTTTTTTCGCACTTCGGCAATATGAAGCATAATGTCCTCGTTTATTACAGTTATAACAGGTAACCTCATACTGTTCCTGTTTTTGGCCGTATTTTCTACCGTCTTTATTTGGGCAATTGGTGCTATAGTGGCCGACCAAGTTACAGTGGTAGCATGTTACTTCTCCTTGTGTTTGCCATATTTGGCTAGCATTCTTTTTATTTTCTGTGTACGGGTATTCTTTTCTACCATTTCCTCCTAACCTTGGTTTTTGTGGGATTCCTCCCTTCTAATTTCCGTGTGCCTGTCTGCTATTTCGGATATTTCTTCAATTGTTTGTGGGTTTTTCTCTTTTACGTACATTCTCATATTTGGATGGGTATTTTCTAAGAATTGTTCCATCGCTGTTTTATTCACTATTCCCTTTATCTTATCTTTTATTTCTTCCGGGTCTTCTAACATTGTATAGTTTTCTATCTCTAGCCATTTTAAACACATATCTTACAATTTGTACCCTTGTTTTTTATAAGTGTCGTTGTCTTGTTTTCTTTCGCTTCTAAACCTTGTTTGAAAGTGCTCAGGGAAGAGTTGAAATTTTTCTAAAATAGCTTTTTTTGGTCTATCAAAATGTCTTGAGTATTACATTGGTAATGCTTTCTGTGCAATTTGTGCTTTGTAGTTAAGGAGGGGCTGTATTCTCGTCACCCAATTTTCTCTCGGCAACCAGCTAAATTTCGCTGTTTTTTCAAAATTGTATATGTATAAATGTACATCTTCATTTTCTTTCATTAGTTGAAGATTTATTGCCTGCATTATCTCTATTGTAGACGATTTCTGAGGCTCTTGGTAATTTCTCCCTGCAATCATTTCCATTATGTATTTTCTTTCCTCTCTGTCTGCCTCCTCCTTTCTTTCTCTGGCTACTCTATCAGCCTCTTCCTTTTTTTCTCTGGCTATTCTATCAGCCTCTTCCTTTTTTTCTCTGGCTATTTTATCTCTTTCTCTTTGTTCTCTATCTTCCTCCTCTTTTCGTACTCTGGCTAATCTTTCATTCTCTATGAAATTTAATAGTTGTTGTGTCATATCTATTTGAGTACTTTTTCGCGAGCCCCTGCTGGAAATTGAACTTCTACTACTCCTGCTACTTGGCCTACTTTGAATATCACTGTCTTTATATTCTCTTAATTCGTTTTCTGAGTCTGCTCGTTGTATAATATTTTCTTCTCCCCGCAACTCCCCTACTTTTTGTACCTTCTCTGAAGGGTTAGTTTGGTTTGTTTTACCCGTTCTTTCATGTAATGATTTTTCCTCATGTATTATCGCCATTGTTTGTTTTTTTCGGGTTTGTCTATCTGCGAGTAATTCTTTCTGCAATTGTTTCAGACTTTTCTCTTCTTCTCTGGTTCGTACCGGGGATCGCTCTATTACTGATTTTGGTTTGAAGATATCCTCTTCGCATGTCCCAGAAATGTCTATTTCACCTGTTGAGAGATATATGGTTCTATCTGATGGTGTTTTTCTTAGGGTATTTCCAGCGGGAGTCGCATACAATTGTGTGTCTGAATCCGATTTTTGTTTTACCGCGGTAGATCTTGTCTGAATTCTTCGTTTGTCCGCCATTATTTCAAGGTTTATTTAACGTCTTTCGTTCAAATGAAAATCCTTTTATCAATGTTTCTTTTTATCCTTTTGTGAAAAATTATTTCCTTTTAATTTTTATTTTTATCCTTTCGTGAAAAATTATTTCCTTTTAATTTGTCGATTATCTGTGGGTTGCGCAGCCTCCTTTGTCTCACAAGTTAAGTATTCGCGTGATTTATTGATTCTTAAATTTTATTACCTATTATTATCCGATTAGGCACAGCTCAGATAAAAATTTTCTCTTTGCGATTTTTATATATGTACCCACCATAGGCTACTTTCTAGGCCAAATTAACCCGTCTCTTCGAAAGCGCGGAATTCTTTTATTATCAGATTTACTGATAGGACCTTAAATCGCTGCCACCTCTTATTGAAGTGTCAGTACCGCTGGCACCACTTATTGGATGTTTAACGTGCGGGGGTGACCACTTTTAAAGGCAAAAATGGCGCAAAGGGTTGCTATGCCACTTACTGGAGGAGGAGATCCCTCGTCGGCCCCAAATTAGTGGGATTTCCGCGGTTACTCCAACGGTTCCGTATATACCAACGTGATCGGATGGTCTATGGCCACATTTACAGCCAAAATTTACCGATAAGATTTCTAACTAACTCTTTTAGATTCTACCTAAGCTGAAAAGTTAAAAGAGTACATAGTAAAAAAAATCTTACTGTAATCACTCCACGTTGTATGAAATAACTGAACTAAAACTCTCTTTCTCCCAGCCCGCTAGCCTCGTGCTGCGGCAGGGGTTACGAGGGTGGTAAATGAATCTTTCCAGCCAATCCTAGGACTTACTAATTTACTGACCGACCTCCCTAACTGCGCAATTCTTTACCTCGTGGTCTATTAAGCACGTACGCAGTTAAGAGGACCCAAAATGGCGTCACAAAAATAAAAGGAAAATTAATATTTATTACTTGAAGGAAAATAATTAAGGGACCAAAAGAAATGAATCTGGGAAGGACATTTATCTGAAAAAACTGGGACCAAGGGTTCCAACATTAACTAAGGCCTGCTGAATAAATATACTATCAATCGTCCCATACTATCAAATCCTCTTGAACCTTATCCAAAACCTCCCTATCCAACTCCTTGGTCTAAGGTCTAATACCTTACAAAATAACTTCGGTAAACTATTCCCTAAATGAATTCATCGATAATTATTATGATGAGACCTATCCCCCCTTCTTAAATAATGGTATCATAACTGACAAATTCCACACTTCAGGCCACTTACACGAACTTACCAAAACCAACAATAAACTAATCAAAATTGGAGCAAAATATGTTTTTCTCCACTTCCAAATTTTGGTCGGGATCCCATCTGTTCCCGGTGCAGATCTCGCCTTCATAGACTTCAGAGATTTACCAATCTCTTCATGCGTAATTTGTGAGATAAGTTTGTAATCCCCTTCTCTGAGAGGGTATCAGGCCTGTTGGCTTAAACTCTGTGATAAGTCCTCCAGTCCGCCATCCTTTGTATTATCCAGTGACTCAAGGTAAGCGGGACAGGTATCAGCACCCAGTATTTGCTCTGTAGTAGTAGGATTAATAGATCCTCGTACTAGTTGCCAGAATTTTGTTTGTTCCTTTGTTACAAAATTTGTCTCAATTTCTAAGTTCATGACTTTATCTTGTTCCCTCGTCTTACTACGAAGTGTCAGTTTGTATTCCCTCCGCTTCTGTCGATATACCCGGAGAGCAGATTCCTCGTTATTCTTTTTCAGCTTTCTTAGAGCTTCCACCACTTCCATTTTTTGTTCTGCACAGTCATCATAAAAAAATCCCTTCTTATTATTTTTTGTTATTCCTCTGTTTGCTGCATTATAAGTCTCTAAACTCTCAAGTATCTGGCATAAATGTCCTAGGCCTTTATCCACTTGGCCATTCTCTATGATGCTTTGGGTTTCCTCCAAATTCCTCTCCACCACACTCTCTCCTAGCCATTTAACCACTTTATCCTCCCCTATTTTATCCACCTAAGTATTTTTCATAATGAAATTAGATCTAATACTAACGGAAATATTCCCGTCATTCCTATTTATAGCCCTATCAACCCATATATCTGGTGATGGTCAGACCCCACAGCTCCCAGAACACCAAAATCCCCACAGAACGACCAAAGGCTTACATCAACTAAAATATAATCAATAACACTGGGACTACCAACCCCAAAACATGTAAAATCCCCCTTTCTTTATCTTTTCCCAACCTCCCGTTTAAAATTACTAACTTCTCAATTCCACTAAAATCTAAAAGTTTAGTTCCCCAATTATTTTTCCTCCGTGACCGGTCCTTACTTGTCCTTTTTCCAGACATCTTCCAATCTCCTTGCATATTCTCATCATTCATACCATTATCATCTTTTTCAGCCTGCAGAAGATAATGAGGGAGATACTATTCTCTTAAAAATAAACTAAAAGCTTGTTTAGGGGATCGCTAGTTCGTTCTTGGATCAAACTAACTAGCTTGCTGTTGGTGTAGAAACATTTTTATTTTCAAAATGTAACAATTGATTTATTAATTAATTTATTTTATTACCCATCAAAACTACAAAGCAAGGCGATGGATTATAACAGAAAGAAAGAGAATGAAACAAAAAAAACACATACAAAAACAGGAGCAAATATGTACAAGTAAAACTCAATAAACCAAACAATTCAGAAAAGTATGCCAAAATGTCCCAGAAAGGAACCAGGTATAATACAAAAGGGAGAGAAACAGCATTATATAATTTTGCAAAATGGAGTTTACCAAGATTGGCTGTGATCCAACTACACCAGCATATACATTATGGATCTTACGTTCAGTTCCGGCAATAAGTAATTTTCGAGTTGATTTTAGGGATGCACCACCAGGTAAACAAAGGTACACAAGCTCTTGCAGCGGTACAACATTAGAATCACCCAGATTTACTCTATCGGAGGTTTCAGAACGGAAAAAAATAAAATAATATGTGCGTCTCACTTTTTTTTCACATTTTTTTTTTATTACAGGCTTCACGGCTCCATCACAAATGATTATTCGCCGCTAGTCCTGGTAGTTACCTCATTTTCTAACACTGAGGAACTTGCTATACCTTCTCTTGAACTCGTCAAGGAAAGAATTTTTCGAAATTACCTCTGGCGGCAATCTATTCCATGTGGCAACCGATTGCCGAGCGAAACTCGTTTTTAGATATTCTTGGCGAGGAGTACCCTGCTCAAGTTAGTCCTGACGAGCTGTACTTCGGCGAGTTGAACGCAAGGGCTTTGCTTTATCAGGAACGAACTTCAATAGCTCCTCTGATGGAGGGTTATACAAGTACTTATAGAAAAACGACATGGACGCCACATCGAAACGCTCCTGGATCAGCTGTGGGGTTTTAGCTTTCGTGTTGCCAGAGGTAGCTGCACGCACTGTTCTATTTTGAATATGTTTGAGTGGAGCAATGTAGCTTTTTGGTGGAATAACGAAGAGAGGAGATGCATATTCCTTGACAAGTCTGATGGACGAACTGAAAAGTGGCTGAATAGAATCATCAGGGAGAAGACTTTTGCATCTTAGGATAACTCCTAACTTCTTGTTGCAAGAGGATCTAATTTTACTGATCAGTCCATCTGAGATCCGAAGAGAAATTAACTCCAAGTAGGCGCAGTGTATCAACTCGCGTTTTTACCTCTCCTTTGAAGACGAAATCAGGATGAGCCCTCATATTACGCGCCTTAGAAATTAGGAGCTCTTTCGTTTTCGATATGTTAAAACTTACAATCCTTGCATCTGCCCACGCCTCAATTTTCTGCAGGTCAGCCTGAAGCTCCTTGTGGGGTTCACTGGGATCCTTGTCTTTTGCGATTGATGTTTTTGCTGTTGTGTCATCCGCAAAGTGGTGAGGTTTTTTCACAAGGTTGTCCCCAAGGTCGTTTTTGAACACCAAGAAAAGAGTTGGCCCAAGAATACTTCCTTGTGGTACTCCTGATAAAACTGGGTGTAATTTTGTTATGAAGCCATCGAGGACAACTTGTAACGACACCTTCAAGTCATTTTCCTCAATATACTTCATAATCGCGATTAACCCATCTTGTAGTATATGCATGCGCATTATATTTGCTTTTGCTGCAAAACGTGACCGTTCATCAAACTTAAAATTGCTACAGGATTTCACGTACATATCAATTATCTTATCCCAGCCGAGGGTTAGCCGACAACGCCTTGCAATTTCTACTGTAGCGTTGCGGACTTTTGTCTTCGTATCATTGTCAATCCTACTTTCAAATTCCAATAGTGACAGACCATTCATTTTCAATAGTAATATATGTTTTCTCAAATAATACTTGAAAAAAAAACTATATTCAAACTGTTATCACACTGAACTTAACTTCTCTACTGTTATAAAAAAAAAATTACAACTTATTCAGCCAAGATCGCGCAATGATAATCAACATATCTATTGGTAGTATAGCCATAGGCACTTGTATCCATGGAGGCAAAAGAAAAGGATTTTAAATTTCCTTAGAAAACCTGTTCTACTTCATAGGAACACTTGCCGGAAATGCTTAACTTTGAGGGGCTACTTTGACTAATTCAAGTACACAACCTATCAGGATCAATAGGCTGCTATAAAGAAACTTTAAGGAGGCTAGTAAAAACCTGACGGAAATTACTCCGCCGTTAAACTACTAAAGAAGAAACGAGAGTAGCTATGTGCGGTCTTAAAAGCATTATGGCTATACTACCCACGACGTGGGTATGTTTAATATGAGCCTTTAATATCTTATAATATCTTGCCATGACCTCTATTAGGGTCTTTGTGACACAGACACTTACTATTTGGCCATATTTCTATGTCTATCTAATTGAAATTTTCATCCTTTCTCTAGAACTTTCAAGCATTTACTTGTAATTTAATGCCAGATTTTTCCCAGGCCTTCTTTTTCTAGAATAACCGAACCCCTTTTCTTCAATTTCCGTGGTTATCTTAACATAATATAAATAAAAAACAAGTTTTTTTTAACTGAAAGTAAGGAGCGACATTAAACCTGAAAACAAACAGAAATTATTCCGTATATGAAAGGGGCTCTTTACGCTAAGGTTTGATTCTTTCTCACAACTCTGCTTTATAAAACAATAAAAGACTTAGCGTAAAGAGCGAGGCGTTGAGGAGGGGACAGCCCCTTTAATGTACGGAATAATTTCTGTCCGTTTTAAGTTTTAATGTCACTCCTTACTTTCAGTTAAAAAAAAACTTGTTTTTTTATTTAATTTCTGAGCGTTTTAAATTAATGCAGGTTTTGAATTTGGCTCACCGCACATGAATAATTAAAACAAAATTAGCATATTAATTTTACTTTTTTTTAAAACTAATAATGGCCTTATAATAACCTAAGTTTGATGTTTGTTTCACTTATTTAAGAATGACTCGTGAATCACACAGGCTGTATACTTAGATAAGATAGGATTTATTCTTCATTAGATATACATACAATATTACATGTTATTATTCCCCCAAAGGCTCATTGGCCTGTACAAAGGGAAAAGACAAATGAGTTACTTACTCAGAGATGAAAAGCAAAAGAAAATTTAAAATGATCACTTACTCAGATATGAAGGAGAAGAAAATAAAATATAGATAAAATGAAAACTATAGAAGAAATAGAATAAATAAACTAAATTAATTAATTAGATTAAATAGACTCAAAAAAATAAAAAAAATAATAAAAAAATAAAAACATAAATAAAAACTAACTTCTATAAGAATTTTTAACAATTTTTTTAAACAAACCAAATGAGTGGCACCCTCGAGCTGATTCAGGCAACTTATTCCAAACAATATGACACGCCATTAGAGAATTAAAATCTGACCTTATGTAAGGAGTAAATGGAACTCAAACATGATTTGTCATATTGCGAAGATTATAATTATTTTGATCAAAGGTAAAAGATAGCGGAACACTTAAGGGCCGGGGGAGGTCACCATGAAGCTGAGAAAAAGTAAAACATGTACATGAAAGAATGTATAGTGACTCAAGATCAAGTATTGGTATAACTAATGAACGATTAAATTCCTGAATGAGGTTTCAAACATTATTGTAAACCTTAGAATGTGGTTTTAACAGTGAAGGAAAAGTTGACATCCACACAATTGGACAGCAGGAAACGTAAGATTGGATCAAGAAGTGAAAAAGGATTTTCAAAATTGTTCCAGGAAAAGCATGTCTAAGTTTCCTTAAAAAACCGAGACTCCTGCATATCTTCATTTTAATAAAATCAATATGACGTTTGAAAGATAGGTTTTCATCATCAAGAATGCCCAAAAAACGAACATATCGGTCTTTAGATCTATGAATTGTTCCATTTGGCTGGCGAATTTCTGATAACTGGGGACAAACCTGAGAAAGACACGAAAAAATAAAAAAACTGGACTTGGAAAAATTTAGGGTAAGATAGTTAACATCAAGCCACAAAATCACCCTCTCAAACATATTTTACAAATTTAATCGAAGCTCGGATTCGCAGTTTCCAAAAGTTCCAAGTGTGCTGTCATCAGCAAAACAAACAAGGACATCAGAAGAAGGCGAACTATAGTTGCCATTATGGGCAAGGGAAGGCTTAGGATGACAAAGTCTACAGCAATTAATAAGTTTCTGCTTTTTTACAACATAATAAAGATCATTCACATAAATCAAAAATAGCACAGGCCCTAAAACTGATCCCTGGGGGACACCAAAATTCACTTGCGAGGGTGACCGGAAAAGTGGATCAACAGAAATTAACCTATCCTTCAAATAAGACTGAAACCAAAAAATACATTTCCCCTTATGCCAAAATGAGACATCTTCGATAGAAGAATTTCATGGGTTAATAAGGAATCGAAAGCCTTACGAATATCCACGAATATAGCAGCCGGAATCAATCCCGAGTCTAACGCAGAATGAATAAAATTCAAAAGGGTCATACAGGCATTTTCAGTGGAGTTCTTCATTCGGAAACCGAATTGAAAATCATGGAGAAAATTTTTGGATTTTAAGAAAGTAAGGAGACGAGAAAGCATAGTCTTTTTCAAATATTTTACTAAATACTGATAAAATTGAAATTGGTCGATAATTTGCCGGATCATTTCTTGGTCCACCTTTGTACAAAATAATAATCCGAGCACGCTTGAGAGCATCCGGAAAAACTCCACATTCAAATGAAAGATTAAAAATTTTTGTTAGAGGCAATACTATTGAAGTAAGAATAGATTTAACTACCTTAGTAGGGATATAATCTGGCCCAGATGAGGACGAGTTTTTTAAGCCTTTAACAATTTTAATGATTATTATAACTTAGAATAATAACCTCTTTTAAAAGTTAAAAAAGAAACTTTAGTGTAAAAGCGAGCTATTGAGGAGAGGCAACCCATCTGATATATGAATTATTTTCTGTTCCTGTTAAGTTTTAATGTTGCT
The DNA here is from genome assembly GCF_049724085.1 of Artemia sp. Qi Xiang Cuo. Lineage (NCBI taxonomy): Eukaryota > Metazoa > Arthropoda > Branchiopoda > Anostraca > Artemiidae > Artemia > Artemia sp. Qi Xiang Cuo. The sequence goes on along the minus strand of NC_142800.1, from coordinate 41,353,005 downwards.
TCTTACTTTCAGTTGAAAAAACTTGTTTTTTTGTTTAATTGCCGATCGTTTTTTAAATAATTTCGGGAAATACAGCTCCTCCTCCATAGAAAAATTCCCTTCCCCCACGAGAAATTTCTCCATGGTAAGATTCTCCCACGTAACATAAATTAGCAATATTTGCGGAACTAATTTTGTAAGGCATAGTAACAAAACAGCCAAAGAGGTGGAAACTATTTTTATGAAAATGAAAGTCATAAGTTGGGCCATTCTCAAATTACTGAAATGAATCAAAGAAAATATCTTTGAAGATATACGCAATAATTTATGTTCGTTTTAAGTTTTAATGTTATTCCTTACTTTCAGTTGGAAATTTTTTTTTTTATTTATTTAATAACAACCACAAGCCGAAGACATATAATATCTTTGTTTTATTATCAAACAGTTCGTGGTACGAACTGTAGTTAGGAGCGACCCGGCTCAAAAGTAACCGAAACTCTAAAACGGATTTTGATACCAATAAATACATTAAAATAATCAGATTTTAATACCGATTTCAAATATTTAAGTTTCATCAAGTTTAGTCCTGCCAATCAAAAGTTACGCGCCTGAGAAAGTTTGGCTGATTTCCAAAAAAAGGGTAAAGATCCCCTAAAAGCTATAAAACCTAAATGAAAATCACGCCATCAGATTCAGCGTATATGAGAACCCTACAGTAGAGGTTTCAAGACCCTATTTACAAAAATGTGAAATTTTGTATTTTTTGCCAGAAGAAAGATCACGGACGAGTGTTTATTTGTTTATTGTTTTTGTGTTTTTTTCCCCAGGGGTGATTGTATCGACCCAGTGGTCCTAGAACATCCTGGGAAGGCTCAATCGAACGTAAATTAAAAGTTCTAGTGGGCTTTTTAAGTGACAAAAAATGGAGGGCAACTAGGCCCCCTTCCACGCTAATTTTTTCCCAAAGTCACCCGATCAAAATTTTGAGATAGCCATTTTGTTCAGCCTGGTCTAAAATATAATAATTATGTCTTTTAGAATGACTTAATCCCCCAAAGTCCCTGGGGGGAGGGCTGAAAGTTATGAACTTTACCCATTGTTTACATATAGTATTGGTTATTGGAAGTATACAGACGTTTTCAAGGGTTTTTTTCTGGTAGTGGGGGAGGGGGGTTGGGGTCATGTGGCAGGATCTTTCCATGGAGGAAGTTTTTCATGGGGGAAGTGACATTGCTATGAAGGGATCACCAGATTTCCCAGCATTATTTAAAAAAAAATGATCAGAAATTAAATAGAAAAATAAACAAGTTTTTCAACTGAAAGTAAGGAGCAGCATCAAAACTTAAAACGAACAGAAATTATTAAGTATATGATTGGGTTGGCCCCTAGTCAATACCTCACTCTTTAAGTCAAAGATTTAATAGTACTTTCATAAAACTTACATAGTACTTCATGAAACTTACATATTTAAAATCAGCACAAGAATCCAATTCCTTTGATGTATCTATTGGTATCAAAATTCCGTGTTTTAAAGTTTCGGTTACTATTGAGCCGGGTTGCTCCTTACTTACAGTTCGTTACCACGAACTGTTTGATAATAATATCCAAGTATCCCATTAAAAAATATTCATGGCCCAGGAAAGAAAATTATTCCAACGTTTAAATGTAAAGAATTAGTTCAGTTACTAACCGATATTGATGATTTCCCAGCACCTGGCCATGACATGTTGCTTAGCCTTTCCCAATTTTGTAGAAAATATTGAACATTTGGCTTTGTATTGTCCACAAGTCTGAAACCTGTTATATTAATTGCTCCGTATTCTTTGACATTGTGGTCCCACCTTTCATCCATTACCTGTAATTGAAAAAATTATCTACAAATCTGGCAAAAACAGAAATTGAGCGGAAGATACAAAAAAAATAACTTTACTTTCAACAACCACAAGATGCCTTATTTCAATTTGTTTCGGCAATAAAAAAAAGATATGACACCATTGTCTTAACAAATGAGTCCTTTATACTAAATGTCCTTTGAATTTGGAAAATATAATGCTATTTTGTGAAGCTCTAATCTATCTAGAAATAGTTCATATAACCAGCAGCAAAATTAGGCTCAAAATACAAATAACAAGCACAAAAATCACAGGCACATTATTCTTCAAAAAAAGAGACTGATAGTTCATCTTTCTAGCTGAAAAAGTCACACTCCAGCCATTTAGCGGGGTTTTGGAGTGGAATTATGGCAATTATTTTAAGACATAAACCATTTACAACTTATATTTTACTTTTCACGGAAATAATTGTAGAGATGATCAGAAAAAAAGTATTTAATTCCTTTTTGGACCCCTTTTATTCGGGGCTAGCGCCCCCACATAAATTTGTCTGTATATTAGATTCCTCTCTGCCCAATGACCTCTGACTTTAAGTTCCAAACTGATTAGGTCAACAAAGTTTTTGGACCTTTTATCACTTCCAACATCCTTCACCTCCCAATAAAACCTGTGTATTTCTTGGCTTAGGAAACGATCCCTGAAAGTTGCGAGCCAATCAGAGATCCAACACCAAGCAAGCCCAAATTTTGCAATCGGACAGAAAATGCTCCCATTTTTTCCACTATAAAACTATTGGTAATCAATAAAAAAATTTCTATAATTTATGACCCTTGCCCCAGGAGGTTTGAAGGCTATATCATCCCCAGAGGTATATTGTTTTGACCCGTCGACTAATCTAAAAAATGACTATCAGTAACTCATGGTCAGGTGTCTTGGGGAGTTACGAGGATCCCAGGTAGTAAAAAAGAGCTGTGGAGGGAGTCGGTTACGCTCCAACCATTTTTACCGTAGAAAAGACGTTAGAACTTTCAGTTTTGAATCAAATGAGTTGTCTCCCAAGCTTATGTGACCCCCACTTTCGAAGACTGGGACAAAGTAAAATAGTAATAATAAAAAAGGCAGGCGGCTCTGTACAAATGCAACGCTGGTGCCTTAATGTTGCAAGCTGATTAAGTACAAAAAGTTTTTTGGACCTTTATTGCCCCCGTCAACCTCCCCTCCCAACAAAACTTGTGTTTTTCATTGCACATTAAACTGTCCCTGAAAGCTATGAGCTAATCAGAGGCACAACATCAAACGGTGCTAGGCGTGTCCCCCCCCCGGAAAATTCCACTGCAAAATCCCCGCTCCCTTCCGTGGAAAATTTCCCCACTTGCAAAAATGATCAGCCACAGAGAAAGTAAAAAATAGTTTCTAAAAGACAATTTCTACGACCACGGGGAGAGGGAGTGAGAAGGGGGCAGTCACCCTCCTATATGGAAAAACTTTGGCTTGTTTTGATGTTTAATGTTTCTCTCTACTTTTATATTAAAGGCGTAGACCAGAAACATTCCCTGGAACCAGTTTCTACCTGCCCTCTTCCTTAGAACTAATTATTTATTTATCTTAAGGTTCATGAGAGTTAGGATATTTTGACATTAAAATGCCTCGTTTGATGCGTGTGCCCCCCTCCCCGCCTTCAAAACCGCCAGAACACCCCGCTGTAGAGGTTTCAAGCCCAGATCCACAAAGAGTGGAATTTTTTTGCCCAAGAAAGAACACGAATTCTTGTTATTTTTTTCGTTTCCCCCAGGGATGATAGTATACAACCTTGAGTCCTAGAAGATTGGAGAGGGCTGACTCGAGCGAAAATTAAAAGTTTTTAGTTCCCTTTTTGAGTGACCAAACAGATTGAAGGGCTACTAGCCTCTTTCCCAGACCTCTTGTCCCGAAAGACATCCGATCAAAATTTGGAAATACCCATTTGGTTCAGCCTAATTGATACGTCAAACAAATATGCCTCTGGACATGTTTTTGAATTAAATTCATATTTTTGAAATAAATTTTAATTTTTGAATTAAAATCAAGTTGCTGAACTATGATAAAGAAGTTAAGAGCCATGGCTAATAGGAGAAAAAGCCAAGACAGATAGTTTGAATGAGGAGCAAAGCTGGCATAAGCTTTTTTCAGAATCGTATAAAAATGATGTAATTTCACTTGTTTATAGATAGTTGTGACATGAGCCCCCACAGCTCCTATAGTAGGGCAATGGCTGTAAACAATGTATTTTGTGTATTGTTTACAAATAGTGTTTGTTACAGGGAAAAATACGGTCCTTTTTGGGGGAGGGGTTTTCTGATGAGGGGGTAATTTACGGGAGAATTTTTCATAGGGAGGAAATTTTAGAGGGGGGACTCACCTGAATTCATATACAAAATTCATTTTAATTGTCTTATTTTCTGTTTGGATACAAAATTCCACTTTTTTATATATATTTAATTAAAATCCCACCTCCTCTCCTCTCAGTGACGACAAATTTTAAATTAAAAATAAATCTAATTAACTTTAGACGTCACATACTCTTTTTTTTATTAAATAGTAGCCGAACTGGACACACTTCAAGTCACCATATACTACCAAAAACGCAAAATTCCACTTTGGATGCAAAATTTTGCATATGGAGGAAAATGTTCCGAGAAAAATATTCAGCGGGGAGGGAATTGTTTAGCAGGACTTCTCCATCAAAAATGTCGGTAATGTTCACAAAGGTGCTGCAGGGTGATACCTTCCTTCTTATTGCACAAAAATACTTTTGACGTTTATTTTAGTGCTTCATTTAGCTAAAGTGATTTGCTTCATAACAATGTGATATATAAGTGCGTATGACCTATTATGAAGGAGGCGCGATAGTTCAAACCCTGAAAAGAACCTTAATTCCTGAAATGAGCAGAATTTATTCCGTACAGAATTTATTCTGAATATATTCTGGATATATGAAATAAAATCTGCTAGTTTTAGGGTTTAATATTGCTGTTTTATTTCATGGGATAATACTTTCTCTGTGGTTGCTCAATTTTACATAGGCTATGGGTGAAATTTCCAAACGTTAGGAGTTGCTCCGTGAAAAATTATCTCCTGGAGGGAATTTTCAAAGGGAGAATTTTCAGTGGGGGGATTTCTGGGTGGGAATACGCCGGTCCCCCATCAAAAAAGCCCAATTTTGCAATCGGAAACAAAAGATCAAACATTTTCCCAATATAAACCTATCTGTAGTTAATAGGCAACTTACCTAATTTACGGGCTTTTGGCCCAAGGGGTTCGGAGGTCATATCATCCCCAGAGGCATATTTTTTACCTTTCAACTAATCTCAGAAAAAGATCCATCTGTAAATTATGATCAGCTGTTTTGGGGAGTTACGGGGATCCAACGTAGCAAAAAATAGCATGGGAGAGGGCTATCTCCCCAAATTATTTTTGACCATGGAAAAGGCATTAGAACTTTTAATTTTTAATCGAGTGAGTCCTCCACCAAGCTTTCATAGGAACAGACTGGAAAAATAAGTGCACAAGTGCAACGCTAGTGCGTTGTCTCTGATTATGCAATTAAATAAATATAAAAAAACAAGTCTTTTTAACCGAAGTAAGGAGCAACATTAGAACTCGAAACGGACAGAAAATATTTAGTATATGAAGAGGTCGCCCTCTCCTCAATACCTTGATTTTCTTGCCAAAATATTTAGCATCTTTGAAAAAGCTTCCTATTCTAATTAAACGGCCCTTGTCTTTCAGGAGCTGTTCTTAAAAAATTGGGAAAAACAATCAAACTTTAGCGTAAAGAGCAGAGTATTAAGGTGGGGGTTACCCCTTCATATACGGAATAATTTTTGTCTGTTTTGAGTTTCAATGTTGCTCCTTACTTTCAGTTAAAAAAAAACTTGTTATTGTTATTTAATTTCTGATCGTTTTTAATATAGTGCTGGTATATCTGGCTCACACTGCATGAAATATCCCCCCCCCCTCACGAGAAAACTTCTCCGTGTAAATTTATTCTCACGTAAAATACACCCCCTGTAAAATTCCCTTCTCGCTCAGTCCCCCCTCCCCCAAAAAATGTTTTTGTGGACGATTCAGCTCGAAAAATTCTCCTTAGCATAGTTTCATTTGAAAAAAAATAATTTCTAATCGTTTTCTCTATCACTCCGGAAATCACCCAGATAATTCCCTTAGAACATCTCCACATGCGAAATTGAGTTAGCAAAGAGAAAGTAAGACAAATAAAAAGAATTTAGTATAGGAATTCTGTCAAATCTCCTTAGTGTTAAATTTTCCCTCTAAAGCTTACCCCCAAAAAATTTCCCTCCCCACGGAACATTCTCCCTATGGAAATCCAACCCAAGCACAAAATCCTCCCCCTCCCCCCCAAAAATGGCTGTATACTTCCCAATAACAAATACTATACGTAAACAATGGGCAGATTTCATAGCTTACAGGCCTTTCCCCATGGACTGTAGTGAGTCATGTTACCCCTAAAGATATAATATGGATGTTTCAACTATGCTGAACAAAATGACTATCTCAAAATTTTGATCGGACGACTTTGGGGAAAAAAGGATGTGATAAGGAGGCTAGTTGCCCCCTAACCTTTTTTGTCACTTGTAAAGGGCACTAGAACTTTCTCGTTCGAATGCACCCTCTCCTGATCTACTATGACTATTATTTCGATAGGATAACCCCTGGGAAAAACAAACAAATAAATAAACACACATCCGTGATCTTTCTTCTAGCAAAAAATGCAAAATTCCGTATTTTTGTGTATGAGCTTGAAAATTCTACAGTAGAGTTCTTTCATATGATGAATCCGATAATGTGTTTTTTATTAAGATTCTATGACTTTTAGGGTTTGTTTTCCCCTTTTTTCGAAAATGAGGCAATTTTCTCAGGCTCATAATTTTTGATGGGTAACACTAAACTTAATAAATCTTATACAGTTGGAATCAGCATTATAAGCTGATTCTTTTGACGTATCTGCTGATATTAATATTCTGTTTTTTAGAGTTTCAGTTACTATTGAGCCGAGTCGCTCCTTGCTTACAGTTCCTTACTACGAACTGTGTGATTTTTCTAGCGCAAATGGCTTGTGATGGGTAGTATTATACCTAGTCGAGAAATAATTAAATGTGCATAGATAAGTCTTTTTTGTCTTGAAAACGGCTCAATAATCTTGAAAACAAAATATAGATCTAGATAAATCACGAATTTTTAAATATTCGTTTAGAATCTTAATTTTGGTTTAAAAAAAAGGATTTTTCATGAGAATGACGTCATAATGATATGCATTTAAAGAACAAAAATACATGGTAGTACTGTAATGACGTCGCGCAAACTTAATAGCTTCTTTCATCAAGTGAAAAACTGATGAATAGCTTGTTTATAAGTAATTTTTAATGACTCAGATTGAACATTACTTACGTTCAGACTAACCCCCCTATCCGATGTAATTCTATTTCGTCGCGAATATCTACATGGACATAAAAAAAAATTGCAAAGTCCTTTTTCCAGGGGATTTAATTATCTTTATGTGGAGAGAATATTTGAAATTGAACCGAAAATACTTGAATACAAACACGATAGGATAGTGAGACAAGATTATACTATTGGAAGCTACTGTGATGACAGTGGCCCAAATATGGTTCTGAAGCATGGGTGCTCCGAAGAACGGAGGAATATTTGCTAGAGATTTTCCAGAGAAATTGCCTACGGATTATTTTGAGTACCCGACTGACTAACCGTAATTCAAACAGTAGGCTGTACAAAGAGTGTAATACAATCCCACTTTCTTGGGCTATAATGAGAAATAGGTTGAGATGGCTAAGAGTAGTGTGCTAATAGGCACCACAGAACTTACATAGAAACTTACACCTGAGGCAATAGGCACCACGAAACTTACATGCAATTACACATGAATTGCGCAAGGAAAAGCCATGGCTGGTTTGGTGGGTATAGTCGGGTTTGGTGGGTATAGTCTGGTTTGGTGGGTATAGTCTGGTTTAGTTTTTCAAAAAGAGTGAGTATTTGACATTTTTGCAAAAAGGGATAAGGAATTCACAAATTGGACACTATGAAGGATAGTAATTAATGTTTTGAATAATAGGAGTAGGAATGATTCTAATTAGTGATTGGATTGTATGAAGGTGGAGAAAAAAAGGATTAAACTTATTAACAGTTAAGGTAACCCCGAAGGGGTTGTTAACCAATGTAATTGGTTATAAATTTGAAACAATATCAGTCTATTAAAATGGCTAACGACGATAGAATGACATTGTGAGGTGACCTAGCTTTACCTCTCCGATGCGTCAATTTTGGAGGGAAAATAAAAAATAATCATGATCTAAAATAATTGGGATCTGCCTCAAGGGGTAGGCTCAGTGGCCATTCGTTACCCCTTTTGTGAGGGGGGGGGAGGGGAGCCGGGTCAATTTTGGTGGGAAAACCAAAAATGCTCAGAATCGAAAATAAATGTGTTCTGCCGCCCGGGCTATGCTCAGACGCCCCTCGTACCTCATGGTCTGAGGGCAGAGTTGAGGGTGAGTGAATTTTGGGGTGAAATCCAAAAATACTCAGAATTAAAAGTATACGGGATCTGCCTCAAGGGGAAGGCTCAGAGGCCCTTCCTTCCTCCATTTCTGAGGGCAGGGGAGAGGGGGAGTCAACTTTGGAGGGGAAACCAAAAATACTCAGAATCGAAAATAAACGGGATCTGCCTCAAGGGGAAGGCTCAGACGCCCATCCTTCCTCCATTTCAGAGGGCAGGGGAGAGGGGGAGTCAATTTTGGAGGGAAAACCAAAAATACTCAGAATTGAAAATAAACGGGAGCTGCCTCAAGGGGAAGGCTCAGAGGCCCCTCCTTTCTCCATTTCTGAGGGCAGGGGGGAGGGGGAGTCAATTTTGGAGGGAAAACCAAAAATACTCAGAATCAAAAATAAACGGGATCTGCCTCAAGGGGAAGGCTCAGAGGCCATTCGTTCACCCATTTCTGAGGGCAGGGGAGGGGGGAGGGTCAATTTTGGAAGGGAAAACCAAAAATACTCAGAAAGTTCATTTTGAATTTCCTTCATTGAAATGCAAGAGTTGGAATATTTCAGTAGTGTTTTGTTGTGCTTTACCTTGTCATAGTTACATTCTCTTAATTTTTCAAAGTTCATTTTGAATTTCTTTCGTTGAAAGGCAAGAGTTGGAATATTTCAGTAGTGACTTGTTGTGCTTTACCTTGTCACAGTTACATTCTCTTGATTTTTCGATGTTCATTTTGAGTTTCTTTCGTTACATGCAAGAATTGGAACATTTCAGTAGTGAATTGATGTGGTTTACCTTGTCACAGATACAATCTCTTGATTTTCATATCTCATTTTGTAATTATTTCATTTAAATGCAAGAGTTGGAATATTTCAGTATTGTTTTGTTGTGCTTTACCTTGCCACAGTTACATTCTATTAATTTTTCAAAGTTCATTTTGAATTTCTTTCGTGAAATGCAAGAATTGGAACATTTCAGTAGTGTTTTGTTGTGCTTTAGCTTGTCACAGGTACATTCTCATGATTTTTCAAAGTTCATTTTGAATTTCTGTCGTGAAATGCAAGAGTTGGAATATTTCAGTAGTGACTTGTTGTGCTTTACCTTGTCACAGCTACATTCTCATGATTTTTCGAAGTTCATTTTGAATTTCTTTCGTTGAAATGCAAGGGTTGGAATATTTCAGTAGTGTTTTGTTTTGCTTTACCTTATCAGAGTTACATTCTCTTGATTTTTGGAAGTTCATTTTGAATTTCTGTCGTGAAATGCAAGAGTTGGAATATTTCAGTGGTGTTTTGTTGTGCTTTACCTTGTCACAGTTACATTCTCTTAATTTTTCAAAGTTCATTTTGAATTTCTTTCGTGAAATGCAAGAATTGGAATATTTCAGTAGTGTCTTGTCGTGGTTTACCTTGTCACAGCTACATTCTCATGATTTTTCAAAGTTCATTTTGGATTCTTTCGTTGAAATGCAAGAGTTGGAATATTTCAGTAGTGATTTGTTGTGCCTTACCTTGTCACAGCTACCTTCTCTTGATTTTTCAAAATTCATTTTGAATTTCCGTCGTGAAATGCAAGAGTTGGAATATTTCAGTAGTGTTTTGTTCTGCTTTACCTTGCCACAGTTACATTCTGTTGATTTTCATAGTTCATTTTGAATTTCTTTCGTGAAATGCAAGAATTGGAATATTTCAGTAGTGTCTTGTCATGGTTTACCTTGTCACAGCTACATTCTCATGATTTTTCAAAGTTTATTTTGAATTTCTGTCGTGAAATGCAAGAGTTGGAATATTTCAGTAGTGACTTGTTGTGCTTTACCTTGTCACAGTTACATTCTCTTGATTTTTCGAAGTTTATTTTGAATATCTTTAGTGAAATGCAAGAGTTGGAATATTTCAGTAGTGTTTTGTTGTGCTCTACCTTGTCACAGTTATATTCTGTTGATTTTCATAGTTCATTTTGAATTTCTTTCATTGAAATGCAAGAGTTGGAATATTTCAGTAGTTTTTTGTTGTGCTTTACCTTTTCACAGTTATATTCTATTAATTTTTCCAAGTTCATTTTGAATTTCTTTCGTGAAATGCAAGAATTGGAATATTTCAGTAGTTTTTTGTTGTGCTTTACCTTGTCATAGTTACATTCTCTTAATTTTTCAAAGTTCATTTTGAATTTCTTTCGTGAAATGCAAGAATTGGAATATTTCAGTAGTGTCTTGTCGTGGTTTACCTAGTCACAGCTACATGCTCATGATTTTTCCAAGTTCATTTTGAATTTCTGTCGTGAAATGCAAAAGTTGGAATATTTCAGTAGTGACTCGTTGTGCTTTACCATGTCACAGTTACATTCTCTTGATTTTTTGAAGTTCATTTTGAATTTCTGTCGTAAAATGCAAGAGTTGGAATATTTCAGTAGTGACTTGTTGTGCTTTACCTTGTCACAGTTACATTCTCTTGATTTTTCGAAGTTCATTTTGAATTTCTGTCGTAAAATGCAAGAATTGGAATATTTCAGTAGTGTTTTGTTGTGCTTTACCTTGTCAAAGTTACATTCTGTTGATTTTCATAGTTCATTTTGAATTTCTTTAATTGAAATGCAAGAGTTGGAATATTTCAGTAGTGTTTTGTTGTGCTTTACCTTGTCACAGTTACATTCTCTTAATTTTTCAAAGTTCATTTTGAATTTCTGTCGAGAAGTGCAAGAATTAGAATATTTCAGTAGTGTGTTGTTGTGGTTTACCTTGTCACAGCTACATTCTCATGATTTTTCAAAGTTCATTTTGGATTTATTTCGTTGAAGTGCAAGAGTTGGAATATTTCAGTAGTGACTTGTTGTGCTTTACCTTGTCACAGTTACATTCTCTTGATTTTTCGAAGTTCATTTTGAATTTCTGTCGTGAAATGCAAGAGTTGGAATATTTCAGTATTGTTTTGTTGTGCTTTACCTTGTCAGTGTTACATTCTGTTGATTTTCATAGTTCATTTTGAATTTCTTTCGTGAAATGCAAGAATTGGAATATTTCAGTAGTGTCTTGTCGTGGTTTACCTTGTCACAGCTACATTCTCATGATTTTTCAAAGTTCATTTTGAATTTCTGTAGTGAAATGCAAGAGTTGGAATATTTCAGTAGTGTTTTGTTGTGCTCTACCTTGTCACAGTTACATTCTGTTGATTTTCAAAGTTCATTTTGAATTTCTTTCATTGAAATGCAAGAGTTGGAATATTTCAGTAGTGTTTTGTTGTGCTTTACCTTGTCACAGTTACATTCTCTTAATTTTTCAAAGTTCATTTTGAATTTCTTTTCGTTGAAATGCAAGATTTGGAATATTTCAGTAGTGATTTGTCATGGTTTACCTTGTCACAGATACATTCTCATGATTTTTCAAAGTTCATTTTGAATTTCTGTCGTGAAATGCAAGAGTTGGAATATTTCAGTAGTGAATTGTCGTGGTTTACCTTGTCACAGCTACATTCTCATGATTTTTCAAAGTTCATTTTGAATTTCTGTCGTAAAATGCAAGAGTTGGAATATTCCAGTAGTGACTTGTTGTGCTTTACCTTGTCACAGTTACATTCTCTTGATTTTTCGAAGTTCATTTTGAATTTTTGTCGTAAAATGCAAAAGTTGGAATATTTCAGTAGTGTTTTGTTGTGCTTTACCTTGTCACAGTTACATTCTGTTGATTTTCATAGTTCATTTTGAATTTCTTTAATTGAAATGTAAGAGTTGGAATATTTCAGTAGTGTTTTGTTGTGCTTTACCTTGTCACAGCTACATTCTCTTAATTTTTCAAAGTTCATTTTGAATTTCTTTCGCGAAGTGCAAGAATTAGAATATTTCAGTAGTGTCTTGTCGTGGTTTACCTTGTCACAGCTACATTCTCATGATTTTTCAAAGTTCATTTTGGATTTCTTTCGTTGAAATGCATAAGTGGGAATATTTCAGATGTGACTTGTTGTGCTTTACCTTGTCACAGTTACATTCTCTTGATTTTTCGAAGTTCATTTTGAATTTCTGTCGTGAAATGCAAGAGTTGGAATATTTCAGTAGTGTTTTGTTGTGTTTTACCTTGTCACAGTTACATTCTATTGATTTTCATAGTTCATTTTGAATTTATTTAATTGAACTGTAAGAGTTGGAATATTTCAGTAGTGTTTTGTTGTGCTTTACCTTGTCACAGTTACATTCTCTTAATTTTTCAAAGTTCATTTTGAATTTCTTTCGTGAAATGCAAGAATTGGAATATTTCAGTAGTGTCTTGTCGTGGTTTCACCTTGTCACAGCTACATTCTCATGATTTTTCAAAGTTCATTTTGAATTTCTGTCGTGAAATGCAAGAATTGGAATATTTCAGTAGTGACTTGTTGTGCTTTATCTTGTCACAGTTACATTCTCTTGATTTTTCGAAGTTCATTTTGAATTTCTGTCGTAAAATGCGAGAGTTGGAATATTTCAGTAGTGACTTGTTGTGCTTTACCTTGTCACAGTTACATTCTCTCGATTTTTCGAAGTTCATTTAGAATTTCTGTCGTAAAATGCAAGAGTTGGAATATTTCAGTAGTGTTTAGTTGTGCTTTACCTTGTCACAGTTACATTCTGATGATTTTCATAGTTCATTTTGAATTTCTTTCATTGAAATGCAAGAGTTGGAATATTTCAGTCCACTAGCTCAGTATTGGGGTCCCAGTCCACCATCCTGAACGGTGGAAATTCACTAGCTCAGAATTGGGGTCTTAGTCCACCAGCCTGAATGGTGGACTGGCACCCCAATACTGAGCTAGTGGATTTCCACCATTCAGGCTGGTGGACTAAGACCCCAATTTTCCAACTCTTGCATTTCACGACAGAAATTCAAAATGAACTTCGAAAATTCAAGAGAATGTAACTGTGACAAGGTAAAGCATAACAAGTCACTACTGAAATATTCCAACTCTTGCATTTCACGACAGAAATTCAAAATGAACTTTGAAAAATTAATAGAATGTAACTCTGATAAGGTAAAGCACAACAAAACACTACTAAAATATTCCAACTCTTGCATTTCAATGAAAGAAATTCAAAATGAACTATGAAAATAAACAGAATGTAACTTTGACAAGGTAAAGCACAACAAAACACTACTGAAATATTCCAACTCTTGCATTTCACGACAGAAATTCAAAATGAACTTCGAAAAATCATGAGAATGTAACTGTGACAAGGTAAAGCACAACAACTCACTACTGAAATATTCCAACTCTTGGATTTCACGAAAGAAATTCAAAATGAACTTTGAAAAATTAAGAGAATGTAACTGTGACAAGGTAAAGCACAACAAAACACTACTGAAATATTCCAACTCTTGCATTTCACGACAGAAATTCAAAATGAACTTAAAAAAATCAAAAGAATGTAACTGTGGCAAGGTAAAGCACAACAAATCACTAATGAAATATTCCAACTTTTCCATTTCAATGAAAGAAATCCAAAATGAACATTGAAAAATCATGAGAATATAGCTGTGACAAGGTAAACCACGACAAGACACTACTGAAATATTCCAATTCTTGCATTTCGCGAAAGAAATTCAAAATGAACTTTGAAAAATTAAGAGAATGTAACTGTGACAAGGTAAAGCACAACAAAACAATACTGAAATATTCGAACTCTTGCATTTCAATGAAAGAAATTCAAAATGAACTATGAAAATCAAGAGAATGTTACTGTGACAAGGTAAAGCACAACAAAACACTACTGAAATATTCCAACTCTTGCATTTCACGACTGAAATTCAAAATGAACTTCGGAAAATCAAGAGAATGTAACTGTGACAAGGTAAAGCACAACAAGTCACTACTAAAATATTCCAACTCTTGCATTACAACGAAAGAAATCCAAAATGAACTGTGAAAAATCATGAGACTGTAGATGTGCCAAGGTAAACCACGACAAGACACTACTGAAATATTCCAATTCTTGCATTTCGCGAAAGAAATTCAAAATGAACTTTGAAAAATTAAGAGAATGTAACTGTGACAAGGTAAAGCACAAAAAAACACTACTGAAATATGCCAACTCTTGCATTTCAATGAAAGAAATTCAAAATAAACTATGAAAATCATCAGAATGTAACTGTGACAAGGTAAAGCACAACAAAACACTACTGAAATATTCCAACTCTTGCATTTTACGATAGAAATTTAAAATGAACTTCGAAAAATCAAGAGAATGTAACTGCGACAAGGTAAAGCACAACAAGTCACTACTGAAATATTCCAACTCTTGCATTTTACGACAGAAATTCAAAATGAACTTCGAAAAATCAAGAGAATGTAACTGTGACAAGGTAAAGCACAAGAAGTCACTACTGAAATATTCCAACTCTTGCATTTCACGACAGAAATTCAAAATGAACTTTGAAAAATCATGAGAATATAGCTGTGACAAGATAAACCACGACAAGACACTACTGAAATATTCCCATTCTTTCATTTCACGAAAGAAAATCAAAATGAAATTTGAAAAGTAAACAGAATGTAGCTGTGATAAGGTAAAGCAAAACAAAACACTACTGAAATATTCCAACTCTTTCATTTCAATGAAAGAAATTCAAAACGAACTTCGAAAAATCATGAGAATGTAACTGTGACAAGGTAAAGCACAACAAAACACTACTGAAATATTCCAACTCTTGCATTTCACGACAGAAATTCAAAATGAACTTCGAAAAATCAAGAGAATATAACTGTGACAAGGTAAAGCACAACAAGTCACTACTGAAATATTCCAACTCTTGCATTTCAACAAAAGAAATCCAAAATGAACTGCGAAAAATCATGAGAATGTAGCTGTGACAAGGTAAACCACTACAAGACACTACTGAAATATTCTAATCCTTGCATTTCGCGAAAGAAATTCAAAATGAACTTTGAAAAATTAAGAGAATGTAACTGTGACAAG
The DNA here is from genome assembly GCF_049724085.1 of Artemia sp. Qi Xiang Cuo. NCBI lineage: Eukaryota > Metazoa > Arthropoda > Branchiopoda > Anostraca > Artemiidae > Artemia > Artemia sp. Qi Xiang Cuo. The sequence continues at coordinate 41,337,708 of NC_142800.1, read as the reverse complement.
GTAATGCACAACAAAACACTACTGAAATATTCCAACTCTTGCATTTTACGACAGAAATTCAAAATGAACTTCGAAAAATCAAGAGAATGTAACTGTGACAAGGTAAAGCACAACAAACCACTACTGAAATATTCCAACTCTTGCATTTTACGACAGAAATTCAAAATGAACTTCGAAAAATCAAGAGAATGTAACTGTGACAAGGTAAACAACAACAAGTCACTACTGAAATATTCCAACTCTTGCATTTCACGAAATAAATTCAAAATTAACTTTCAAAAATTAAGAGAATGTAACTGTGACAAGGTAAAGCACAACAAAACACTACTGAAATATTCCAACTCTTGCATTTCAATGAAATAAATTCAAAATGAACTATGAAAATCAACAGAATGTAACTGTGACAAGGTAAAGCACAACAAAACACTACTGAAATATTCCAACTCTTGCATTTCACTACAGAAATTCAAAATGAACTTCGAAAAATCAAGAGAATGTAACTGTGACAAGGTAAAGCACAACAAGTCACTACTGAAATATTCCAACTCTTGCATTTCACGACAGAAATTCAAAATGAACTTTGAAAAATCATGACAATGTAGCTGTGACAAGGTAAACCACGACAAGACACTACTGAAATATTCCAATTCTTGCATTTCACGAAAGAAATTCAAAATGAACTTTGAAAAATTAAGAGAATGTAACTGTGACAAGGTAAAGCACAACAAAACACTACTGAAATATTCCAACTCTTGCATTTCAATGAAAGAAATTCAAAATGAACTATGAAAATCAACAGAATGTAACTGTGACAAGGTAAAGCACAACAAAACACTACTGAAATATTCCAACTCTTGCATTTCACGACAGAAATTCAAAATGAACTTCGAAAAATCAAGAGAATGTAACTGTGACAAGGTAAAGCACAACAAGTCACTACTGAAATATTCCAACTCTTGCATTTCAACGAAAGAAATCCAAAATGAACTTTGAAAAATCATGAGAATGTAGCTGTGACAAGGTAAACCACAACAACACACTACTGAAATATTCCAATTCTTGCACTTCGCGAAAGAAATTCAAAACGAAATTTGAAAAATTAAGAGAATATAACTGTGACAAGGTAAAGCACAACAAAACACTACTGAAATATTCCAACTCTTGCATTTCAATGAAAGAAATACAAAATTAACTATGAAAATCAACAGAATGTAACAGTGACAAGGTAAAGCACAACAAAACACTACTGAAATATTCCAACTCTTGCATTTTACGACAGAAATTCAAAATGAACTTCGAAAAATCAACAGAATGTAACTGTGACAAGGTAAAGCACAACAAGTCACTACTTAAATATTCCAACTCTTGCATTTTACGACAGAAATTCAAAATGAACTTCGAAAAATCAAGAGAATGTAACTGTGACAAGGTAAAGCACAACAACACACTACTGAAATATTCAAACTCTTGAATTTAAATACAAAAATTAAAAATGAACTTAGAAAAATCAAGAGAATGTAACTGTGACAAGTTAAAGAACAACAACTCACTACTTGAATATTCCAACTCTTGCATTTTACGAAAGAAATTCAAAATGAACTTCGAAAAATCAAGAGAATGTAACTGTGACAAGGTAAACCACAACAAGTCACTACTGAAATATTCCAACTCTTGCACTTCACGAAAGAAATTCAAAATGAACTTTCAAAAATCAAGAGAATGTAACTGTGACAAGCTAAAACACAACAAAACACTACTGAAATATTCCAACTCTTGCATTTCAATGAAATAAATTCAAAATGAACTATGAAAATCAACAGAATGTAACTGTGACAAGGTAGAGCACAACAAAACACTACTGAAATATTCCAACTCTTGCATTTCACTACAGAAATTCAAAATGAACTTCGAAAAATCAAGAGAATTTAACTTTGACAAGGTAAAGCACAACAAGTCACTACTGAAATATTCCAACTCTTGCATTTCACGACAGAAATTCAAAATGAACTTTGAAAAATCATGACAATGTAGCTGTGACAAGGTAAACCACGACAAGACACTACTGAAATATTCCAATTCTTGCATTTCACGAAAGAAATTCAAAATGAACTTTGAAAAATTAAGAGAATGTAACTGTGACAAGGTAAAGCACAACAAAACACTACTGAAATATTCCAACTCTTGCATTTCAATGAAAGAAATTCAAAATGAACTATGAAAATCAACAGAATGTAACTGTGACAAGGTAAAGCACAACAAAACACTACTGAAATATTCCAACTCTTGCATTTCACGACAGAAATTCAAAATAAACTTCGAAAAATCAAGAGAATGTAACTTTGACAAGGTAAAGCACAACAAGTCACTACTGAAATATTCCAACTCTTGCATTTCAACGAAAGAAATACAAAATGAACTTTGAAATATCAAGAGAATGTAGCTGTGACAAGGTAAACCATAACAAGACACTACTGAAATATTCCAATTCTTGCACTTCTCGAAAGAAATTCAAAATGAACTTTGAAAAATTAAGAGAATGTAACTGTGACAAGGTAAAGCACAACAAAACACTACTGAAATATACCAACTCTTGCATTTCAATTAAAGAAATTCAAAATGAACTATGAAAATCAACAGAATGTAACTGTGACAAGGTAAAGCACAACAAAACACTACTGAAATATTCCAACTCTTGCATTTTACGACAGAAATTCAAAATGAACTTCGAAAAATCAAGAGAACGTAACTTTGACAAGGTAAAGCACAACAAGTCACTACTGAAATATTCCAACTCTTGCATTTTACGAGAGAAATTCAAAATGAACTTCGAAAAATCAAGAGAATGTAACTGTGACAAGGTAAAGCACAACAAGCCACTACTGAAACATTCCAACTCTTGCATTTCACGACAGAAATTCAAAATGAACTTTGAAAAATCATGAGAATGTAGCTGTGACAAGGTTAACCACGACAAGACACTACTGAAATATTCCAATTCTTGCATTTCACGAAAGAAATTCAACATGAACTTTCAAAAATTAAGAGAATGTAACTATGACAAAGTAAAGCACAACAAAGCACTACTGAAATATTCCAATTCTTGCATTTCACGAAATAAATTCAAAATGAGCTTTGAAAAAGTAAGAGAATGTAACTGCGACAAGGTAAAGCACAACAAAACACTACTGAAATATTCCAACTCTTGCATTTCACGACAGAAATTCAAAATGAACTTTGAAAAATTAAGAGAATGTAGCTTTGACAAGGTAAACCACGACAAGACACTACTGAAATATTCCAATTCTTGCATTTCACGAAAGAAATTCAAAATGAACTTTGAAAAATTAAGAGAATGTAACTGTGACAAGGTAAAGCACAACAAAACACTACTGAAATATTCCAACTCTTACATTTCAATGAAAGAAATTCAAAATGAACTTCGAAAAATCAAGAGAATGTAACTGTGACAAGGTAAAGCACAACAAAACACTACTGACATATTCCAACTCTTGCATTTCACGACAGAAATTCAAAATGAACTTCGAAAAATCAAGAGAATATAACTGTGACAAGGTAAAGCACATCAAGTCACTACTGAAATATTCCAACTCTTGCATTTCAACAAAAGAAATCCAAAATGAACTTTGAAAAATCATGAGAATGTAGCTGTGACAAGGTAAACCACGACAAGACACTACTGAAATATTCCAATTCTTGCACTTCGCGAAAGAAATTCAAAATGAACTTTGAAAAATTAAGAGAATGTAACTGTGACAAGGTAAAGCACAACAAAACACTACTGAAATATTCCAACTCTTGCATTTCACGACAGAAATTCAAAATGAACTTCGAAAAATCAAGAGAATGTAACTGTGACAAGGTAAAGCACAACAAACCACTACTGAAATATTCCAACTCTTGCATTTTACGACAGAAATTCAAAATGAACTTCGAAAAATCAAGAGAATGTAACTGTGACAAGGTAAACAACAACAAGTCACTACTGAAATATTCCAACTCTTGCATTTAACGAAAGAAATTCAAAATGAACTTTCAAAAATTAAGAGAATGTAACTGTGACAAGGTAAAGCACAACAAAACACTACTGAAATATTCCAACTCTTGCATTTCAATGAAATAAATTCAAAATGAACTATGAAAATCAAAAGAATGTAACTGTGACAAGGTAGAGCACAACAAAACACTACTGAAATATTCCAACTCTTGCATTTCACTAGAGAAATTCAAAATGAACTTCTAAAAATCAAGAGAATGTAACTGTGACAAGGTAAAGCACAACAAGTCACTACTGAAATATTCCAACTCTTGCATTTCACGACAGAAATTCAAAATGAACTTTGAAAAATCATGACAATGAAGCTGTGACAAGGTAAACCACGACAAGACACTACTGAAATATTCCAATTCTTGCATTTCACGAAAGAAATTCAAAATGAACTTTGAAAAATTAAGAGAATGTAACTGTGACAAGGTAAAGCACAACAAAACACTACTGAAATATTCCAACTCTTGCATTTCAATGAAAGAAATTCAAAATGAACTATGAAAATCAACAGAATGTAACTGTGACAAGGTAAAGCACAACAAAACACTACTGAAATATTCCAACTCTTGCATTTCACGACAGAAATTCAAAATGAACTTCTAAAAATCAAGAGAATGTAACTGTGACAAGGTAAAGCACAACAAGTCACTACTGAAATATTCCAACTCTTGCACTTCAACGAAAGAAATCCAAAATGAACTTTGAAAAATCATGAGAATGTAGCTGTGACAAGGTAAACCACAACAACACACTACTGAAATATTCCAATTCTTGCACTTCGCGAAAGAAATTCAAAATGAACTTTGAAAAATTAAGAGAATGTAACTGTGACAAGGTAAAGCACAACAACACACTACTGAAATATTCCAACTCTTGCATTTCAATTAAATAAATGAAAAATTAAATATGAAAATCAACAGAATGTAAAAGTGACAAGGTAAAGCACAACAAAACACTACTGAAATATTCCAACTCTTGCAATTTACGACAGAAATTCAAAATGAACTTCGAAACATCATGAGAATGTAACTGTGACAAGGTAGTGCGCAACAAGACACTACTGAAATATTACAGCTCTTGCATTTCATGACAGAAATTCAAAATCAACTTCGAAAAATCAAGAGAATGTAACTGTGAGAAGGTAAAGCACAACAAAACAATACTGAAATATTCCAAATCTTGCATTTAACGAAAGAAATTCAAAATGAACTTAGAAAAATCAAGAGAATGTAACTGTGACAAGGTAAAGAACAACAAGACACTACTGAAATATTCCAACTCTTGCATTTTACGACAGAAATTCAAAATGAACTTAGAAAAATCAAGAGAATGTAACTGTGACAAGGTAAACAACAACAAGTCACTACTGAAATATTCCAACTCTTGCATTTCACGAAAGAAATTCAAAATGAACTTTCAAAAATTAAGAGAATGTAACTGTGACAAGCTAAAGCACAACAAAACACTACTGACATATTTCAACTCTTGCATTTCAATGAAATAAATTCAAAATGAACTATGAAAATCAACAGAATGTAACTGTGACAAGGTAGAGCACAACAAAACACTACTGAAATATTCCAACTCTTGCATTTCACTACAGAAATTCAAAATGAACTTCGAAAAATCAAGAGAATGTAACTTTGACAAGGTAAAGCACAACAAGTCACTACTGAAATATTCCAACTCTTGCATTTCACGACAGAAATTCAAAATGAACTTTGAAAAATCATGACAATGTAGCTGTGACAAGGTAAACCACGACAAGACACTACTGAAATATTCCAATTCTTGCATTTCACGAAAGAAATTCAAAATGAACTTTGAAAAATTAAGAGAATGTAACTGTGACAAGGTAAAGCACAACAAAACACTACTGAAATATTCCAACTCTTGCATTTCAATGAAAGAAATTCAAAATGAACTATGAAAATCAACAGAATGTAACTGTGACAAGGTAAAGCACAACAAAACACTACTGAAATATTCCAACTCTTGCATTTCACGACAGAAATTCAAAATGAACTTCGAAAAATCAAGAGAATGTAACTGTGACAAGGTAAAGCACAACAAGTCACTACTGAAATATTCCAACTCTTGCATTTCAACGAAAGAAATCCAAAATGAACTTTGAAAAATCATGAGAATGTAGCTGTGACAAGGTAAACCACAACAACACACTACTGAAATATTCTAATTCTTGCACTTCGCAAAAGAAATTCAAAATGAACTTTGAAAAATTAAGAGAATGTAACTGTGACAAGGTAAAGCACAACAAAACACTACTGAAATATTCCAACTCTTGCATTTCAATGAAAGAAATTCAAAATGAACTATGAAAATCAACAGAATGTAACTGTGACAAGGTAAAGCACAACAAAACACTACTGAAATATTCCAATTCTTGCATTTAACGACAGAAATTCAAAATGAACATCGAAAAATCAACAGAATGTAACTGTGGCAAGGTAAAGCACAACAAGTCACTACTGAAATATTCCAACTCTTGCATTTTACGGCAGAAATTCAAAATGAACTTCGAAAAATCAAGAGAATGTAACTGTGACAAGGTAAACCACGACAAGACACTACTGAAATATTCCAACTCTTGCATTTCACGACAGAAATTCAAAATGAACTTTGAAAAATCATGAGAATGTAGCTGTGACAAGGTTAACCACGACAAGACACTACTGAAATATTCCAATTCTTGCATTTCACGAAAGAAATTCAAAATGAACTTTCAAAAATTAAGAGAATGTAACTGTGACAAAGTAAAGCACAACAAAGCACTACTGAAATATTCCAATTCTTGCATTTCACGAAAGAAATTCAAAATGAACTTTTAAAAATTAAGAGAATGTAACTGTGACAAGGTAAAGCACAACAAAACACTACTGAAATATTCCAACTCTTGCATTTCAAAGAAAGAAATTCAAAATTAACTATGAAAATCAACAGAATGTAACTGTGACAAGGTAGAGCACAACAAAACACTACTAAAATATTCCAACTCTTGCATTTTACGACAGAAATTCAAAATGAACTTCTAAAAATCAAGAGAATGTAACTGTGACAAAGTAAAGCACAACAATTCACTACTGAAATATTCCAACTCTTGCATTTCACGACAGAAATTCAAAATTAACTTATAAAAATCATGAGAATGTAGTTGTGACAAGGTAAACCACAACAAGACACTACTGAAACATTCCAATTCTTGCATTTCACGAAAGAAATTCAAAATGAACTTTGAAAAATTAAGAGAATGTAACTGTGACAAGGTAAAGCACAACAAAACACTACTGAAATATTGCAACTCTTGCATTCCAATGAAAGAAATTCAAAATGAACTATGAAAATTAACAGAATGTAACTGTGACAAGGTAAAGCACAACAAAACACTACTGAAATATTCCAAGTCTTGCATTTCACGACAGAAATTCAAAATGAACTTCGAAAAATCGAGAGAATGTAACTGTGACAAGGTAAAGCACAACAAGTCACTACTGAAATATTCCAACTCTTGCATTTCAACGAAAGAAATTCAAAATGAACTTTGAAAAATTAAGAGAATGTAACTATGACAAGGTAAAGCACAACAAAACACTACTGAAATATTCCAACTCTTGCATTTCAATGAAGGAAATTCAAAATGAACTTTTTGAGTATTTTTGGTTTCCCCTTCCAAAATTGACCCTCCCCCCTCCCCTGCCCTCAGAAATGGGTGAACGAAGGGCCTCTGAGCCTTCCCCTTGAGGCAGATCCCGTTTATTTTTGATTCTGAGTATTTTTGGTTTTCCCTCCAAAATTGACTCCCCCGCCCCCCTGCCCTCAGAAATGGAGGAATGAGGGGCCTCTGAGCCTTCCCCGTGAGGCAGATCCCGTTTATTTTCGATTCTGAGTATTTTTGGTTTTCCCTCCAAAATTGACTCCCCCTCTCCCCTGCCCTCAGAAATGGAGGAAGGAGGGGCCTCTGAGCCTTCCCCTTGAGGCAGATCCAATTTATTTTGGATTCTGTGTATTTTTTGTTTTCCTTCCAAAATTGACCCTCCCCCCTCCCCTGCCCTCAGAAATTGGGGAACGAAGGGCCTCTGAGCCTTGCCCTTGAGGCAGATCCCATTTATTTTTGATTCTGAGTATTTTTGGTAGTCACACCAAATTTTACCCTCCCCCCTCCCCTGCCCTCAGAAATGGGGGAACGATGGGGCTCTGAGCCTTGCCCTTGAGGCAGATCCAATTTGTTTTCGATTCTGAGCATTTTTGGTTTTACCTCCAAAATTGTCACAACGGAGAGGTAAAGCTAGGTCAACTCACAATGTCCTTCTATCGTCGTTAGCCATTTTCATAGACTGATGTTGTTTCAAATTTATAACAAATTACCTGAGTTAACAACCCCTTCGGGGTTACCTTAACTGTTAATCAGTTTAATCCTTTTTTTTTCTTCACCTTCATACAATCTAATCACTAATTAGAATCATTCACACTCCTATTATTCAAAACATTAATTAATATCGTTCATAGTATCCAATTTGCGAATTCCTTATCCCTTTTTGCAAAAATGTCAAATACTCACTCTCTTTGAAAAACTAAACCAGACTATACCCACCAAACCAGACTATACCCACCAAACCAGTTTATACCCACCAAACCAGCCATGGCTTTTCCTTGCGCAATTCATGTGTAATTGCATGTAAGTTTCGTGGTGCATATTGCCTCAGGTGTAAGTTTCTATTTAGGTTTCGGATCAGCACATATTCTTGTAGGTTTACATGTAGGTTTTGTGGTGCATATTGCCTCAGGTGTAAGTTTCTATGTAAGTTCTGTGGTGCCTATTAGCACACTACTCCTAAGGCTTATTCTGTAGATGAAGGGATGATATACTGCCAAAGATTGTCCTTTTTGGTGAACCGTCTAGGGCTAAAAGAAAAGCAGGTCGTCCCCGGTCTGGGTGGGAGGATGTCATAAGGAAAGATTTAAGGGAAATTGGAACTTCCTCGGATGGTGTAAAGAGGAAGGCTCCGAAAAGATTGGGATGGAGGATGAGCGTGGGTAGCTGTGTTAGCCTCAGGCAGCTTGGTGCTGTGGTGAGTTGTTAGTAGTAGATAAGATAGTGAGACATTCAACCTTTTTTGGCATGTATTGGTATTTATATGGGAAATGATGTAGACAGAAATTTGGAAAAATATATTGGGAACTGGATATTAGAACTTAATTGAAAGTGACAACACTCAATTTAAAGCTATAACAGCCATATCACAGGAACAGCTTAGAGCATTATGTTGAAACTTTCAGTGAATGTTGAAGGGGATGTTGAAACAACCAAAAAGGTACTACATGCTTACTGTTACTGCTGCTTCTACTGTTACTACTAATACTACTACTAAGGCTAAGGGTATTAAAGATAAGTTTCAGGAAATGTCGAGGGTTATGTTGAATTATATTCAACCACGTTATGAGTATGCAGGCTGTCAAATGGCTGTATCAGCAGTATCTCAAAAACGGCTAAGAGAATTAGGTTGAATACTTCGTGGCATATTGAGGGGTACTAATGTTGAACTAATAAAAATGTACCATGTGCATACTACTACTACTACTACTAATCGTAGTATTACCACTGCTACTGCTATTAGTACTACTATTACTAAGGCTAATGGTATTAAGGTGAAACTCTTAGGAATTGTTTAGGGGGATTTTGGACGAAGTGAAAACATACTATATGCCTGCAGGTAATCAAAAGAGCGCATCAGCAACATCTCAGATACGGCTTAAAGTATTAAGTTGAAAATATCAGGGCATAAGATTGGGATACTCAACTAGATAAAAAAGGCACACTGTAAATACTATGACTGCTTACTAAAATTAGGCCTGCAACAAGTGCTATCAGTAATACTACTCCTAATGCTTCTACTATTAGTTTACTGAAAAGGATTTAATGTTTTTACTTTTATAACTTAATAAATCAAATAATATTAACATTTTGATTACTAAATATCAGTATATGTATATTAAACTGACAATGCACATTCTTTTGTCTGTTTTCACTAGTGCAAATTTTGTTCTGGCCTTGGTAAGGCATAGGAGTTTTACTCCTAACTTATGTTAATTTCTGCTCGTTTTGAGCTTGACTCGGTTAATTATTGTAATTTCTGTTCGTTTTGGGTTTCATTTATTTATCGATGCTGATTTGTGGTAGTTTCACGCTTGGTAGATTATTTCATTTTATTTTTGCTCATTTTTTGTTTAATGGAGTTCTTTACTTTTCTTTGAAAAACTTATTTTGTGGAAAAATTTTTTTTTTTAAATTCATTTCTATTTGTTTTATATTGACACAGTCTTTTCAGGGAAAAGAAAATAATACTTTATATCTTTTCGTTTTTCAAGACTTTATATTTTGGCTTGCTATTTGTATGCTGGAGAAAAATTTCGGTAATTTTTAACAACATACACCCATTTAAAAATCGGGACACAAATAGTACTGTTTAATTTAGTTTCAAAACTCCTCTAGTTGACCAGAAATGAAAAACTTGATACTATTCACAAAAACATCTGTTTACTTTCTTTGATAGCTTGGATACACTTACGCTATTCGGATTGGGTTAAATTTTAAGAGCAGAAGTAGCCCCGAAAGTTTGAACATAATACACCCAGCCGTTCTTGGGATACTGCTGAGATGCCTTATTGGTAATTAGCATTATAACAGTGCGTTTTGATTTAATCTTAAGGCACAATTTAGTTTTTAAACATAATGGGCAAATGGGTGGGTGGTCGTGGGAGGGTGGGTGTGAAAGAGGAATTAGTTGCCCTCCAATCACTTTCGACTATTAAAAAGGGCATCAGCCCTTTTTATTTTCAATCGAATGTACCCCTTTCGAAATTCCCACGACAACTCCTTTGATACAAAGTGCCCTGGTCTAACCAACAACAACAACAAAAAATATCACTAATCACTTTCGACTATTAAGAAGGACACTAGCCCTTTGAATTTCAAATCGAATGAGGCGTTTTTTGAAGCTTCTGCGACAACGCCTTCTATAAAAACCTTATATGCCCCCAGGGCATAACTTAAACCCCTTGCCCTGAGGGCTGTGCGGGAGTATCATCCTCAAAAACATATTGTCTATCTGGAAATCAACTACGCTGAACAAAATGGCTATTTCAAAATTTTTGTTGGATGCGTTTGGGGAAATGATGGACGTTCGGGGGCTAGTTGGCCTCCAATCACTTTCGACTACCAAAAAGGGCACTAGCCCTTTGAATTTGACAAGGTAAAGCACAACAAAACAATACTGAAATATTCGAACTCTTGCATTTCAATGAAAGAAATTCAAAATGAACTATGAAAATCAAGAGAATGTTACTGTGACAAGGTAAAGCACAACAAAACACTACTGAAATATTCCAACTCTTGCATTTCACGACAGAAATTCAAAATGAACTTCGAAAAATCAAGAGAATGTAACTGTGACAAGGTAGAGCACAACAAGTCACTACTGAAATATACCAACTCTTGCATTTCAACGAAAGAAATCCAAAATGAACTTTGAAATATCATGAGAATGTAGCTTTGACAAGGTAAACCACGACAAGACTCTACTGAAATATTCCAATTCTTGCACTTCGCGAAAGAAATTCAAAATGAACTTTGAAAAATTAAGAGAATGTAACTGTGACAAGGTAAAGCACAAAAAAACACTACTGAAATATGCCAACTCTTGCATTTCAATGAAAGAAATTCAAAATGAACTATGAAAATCATCAGAATGTAACTGTGACAAGGTAAAGCACAACAAAACACTACTGAAATATTCCAACTCTTGCATTTTACGATAGAAATTTAAAATGAACTTCGAAAAATCAAGAGAATGTAACTGCGACAAGGTAAAGCCCAACAAGTCACTACTGAAATATTCCAACTCTTGCATTTTACGACAGAAATTCAAAATAAACTTCGAAAAATAAAGAGAATGTAACTGTGACAAGATAAAGAACAACAAGTCACTACTGAAATATTCCAACTCTTGCATTTCACGACAGAAATTCAAAATGAACTTTGAAAAATCATGAGAATGTAGCTGTGACAAGGTAAACCACGACAAGACACTACTGAAATATTCCAATTCTTGCATTTCACGAAAGAAATTCAAAATGAACTTTGAAAAATTAAGAGAATGTAACTGTGACAAGGTAAAGCACAACAAAACACAACTGAAATATTCCAACTCTTGCATTTAAAAGAAAGAAATTCAAAATGAACTTCGAAAAATCATGAGAATGTAACAGTGACAAGGTAAAGCACAGCAAAACACTACTGAAGTATTCCAACTCTTTTATTTCACGACAAAAATTCAAAATGAACTTTAAAAAATCAAGAGACTACAACTGTGACAAGGTAAAGCACATCAAGTCACTACTGAAATATTCCAACTCTTGCATTTCAACAAAAGAAATCCAAAATGAACTTTGAAAAATCATGAGAATGTAGCTGTGACAAGGTAAACCACGACAAGACACTACTGAAATATTCCAATTCTTGCATTTCGCGAAAGAAATTAAAAATGAACTATGAAAAATTAAGAGAATGTAACTGTGACAAGGTAAAGCACAACAAAACACTACTTAAATATTCCAACTCTTGCACTTAACTAGAGAAATTAAAAATGAGCTTCCAAAAATCAAGAAAATGTAACTGTGACAAGGTAAAGCACAACAAACCACTACTGAAATATTCCAACTCTTGCATTTTACGACAGAAATTCAAAATGAACTTCGAAAAATCAAGAGAATGTAACTGTGACAAGGTAAACAACAACAAGTCACTACTGAAATATTCCAACTCTTGCATTTCACGAAAGAAATTCAAAATGAACTTTCAAAAATTAAGAGAATGTAACTGTGACAAGGTAAAGCACAACAAAACACTACTGAAATATTTCAACTCTTGCATTTCAATGAAATAAATTCAAAATGAACTATTAAAATCAACAGAATGTAACTGTGACAAGGTAGAGCACAACAAAACACTACTGAAATATTCCAACTCTTTCATTTCAATAAAGAAATTCAAAATGAACTTCTAAAAATCAAGAGAATGTAACTCTGACAAGGTAAAGCACAACAAGTCACTACTAAAATATTCCAACTCTTGCATTTCACTACAGAAATTCAAAATGAACTTTGAAAAATCATGACAATGTAGCTGTGACAAGGTAAACCACGACAAGACACTACTGAAATATTCCAATTCTTGCATTTCACGAAAGAAATTCAAAATGAACTTTGAAAAATTAAGAGAATGTAACTGTGACAAGGTAAAGCACAACAAAACACTACTGAAATATTCCAACTCTTGCATTTCAATGAAAGAAATTCAAAATGAACTATGAAAATCAACAGAATGTAACTGTGACAAGGTAAAGCACAACAAAACACTACTGAAATATTCCAACTCTTGCATTTCACGACAGAAATTCAAAATGAACTTCGAAAAATCAAGAGAATGTAACTGTGACAAGGTAAAGCACAACAAGTCACTACTGAAATATTCCAACTCTTGCACTTCAACGAAAGAAATCCAAAATGAACTTTGAAAAATCATGAGAATGTAGCTGTGACAAGGTAAACCACAACAACACACTACTGAAATATTCTAATTCTTGCATTTCGCGAAAGAAATTCAAAATGAACTTTGAAAAATTAAGAGAATGTAACTGTGACAAGTTAAAGCACAACAAAACACTACTTAAATATTCCAACTCTTTCATTTAACTTAATGAATTACAAATTCAAATCGTAAAATAACCATAATGTATCTGTGACAAGGTAAAGCACAACAATACACTACTGAAATATTCCAACTCTTGAATTTCAAGAGTGAAATTCAAAATGAACTTCGAAAAATCAAGAGAATGTAACTGTGACAAGGTAAAGCACAACAAGTCACTACTGAAATATTCCAACTCTTGCATTTTACGACAGAAATTCAAAATGAACTTCAAAAAATCAAGAGAATGTAACTTTGACAAGGTAAAGCACAACAACACACTACTGAAATATTCCAACTCTTGCATTTAACGACAGAAATTCAAAATTAACATATAAAAATAAAGAGAATGTAACTTTGACAAGGTAAAGCACAACAAGTCACTACTGTAATATTACAACTCTTGCATTTTACGACAGAAATTCAAAATGAACTTCGAAAAATCAAGAGAATGTAACTGTGACAAGGTAAAGCACAACAAGTCACTACTGAAATATTCCAACTCTTGCATTTCACGAAAGAAATTCAAAATGAACTTTCAAAAATTAAGAGAATGTAACTGTGACAAGGTAAAACACAACAAAACACTACTGAAATATTTCAACTCTTGCATTATAATGAAATAAATTCAAAATTAACTATTACAATCAACAGAATGTAACTGTGACAAGGTAGAGCACAACAAAACACTACTGAAATATTCCAACTCTTGCATTTCACTACAGAAATTCAAAATGAACTTTGAAAAATCAAGAGAATGTAACTGTGACAAGGTAAAGCACAACAAATCACTACTGAAATATTCCAACTATTGCATTTCACGACAGAAATTCAAAATGAACTTTGAAAAATCATGACAATGTAGCTGTGACAAGGTAAACCACGACAAGACACTACTGAAATATTCCAATTCTTGCATTTCACGAAAGAAATTCAAAATGAACTTTGAAAAATTAAGAGAATGTAACTGTGACAAGGTAAAGCACAACAAAACACTACTGAAATATTCCAACTCTTGCATTTCAATGAAAGAAATTCAAAATGAACTATGAAAATCAACAGAATGTAACTGTGACAAGGTAAAGCACAACAAAACACTACTGAAATATTCCAACTCTTGCATTTCACGACAGAAATTCAAAATGAACTTCGAAAAATCAAGAGAATGTAACTGTGACAAGGTAAAGCACAACAAGTCACTACTGAAATATTCCAACTCTTGCATTTCAACGAAAGAAATCCAAAATGAACTTTGAAAAATCATGAGAATGTAGCTGTGACAAGGTAAACCACAACAACACACTACTGAAATATTCCAATTCTTGCACTTCGCGAAAGAAATTCAAAATGAACTTTGAAAAATTAAGAGAATGTAACTGTGACAAGGTAAAGCACAACAAAACACTACTGAAATATTCCAATTCTTGCATTTCAACTAAAGAAATTCAAAATGAACTATGAAAATCAACAGAATGTAACTTTGACAAGGTAAAGCACAACAAAACACTACTGAAATATTCCAACTCTTGCATTTTACGACAGAAATTCAAAATGAACTTCGAAAAATCAAGAGAATGTAACTGTGACAAGGTAAAGCACAACAATTCACTACTGAAACATTCCAACTCTTGCATTTCACGACAGAAATTCAAAATGAACTTTGAAAAATCATGAGAATGTAGCTGTGACAAGGTAAACCACGACAAGACACTACTGAAATATTCCAATTCTTGCATTTCACGAAAGAAATTCAAAATGAACTTCGAAAAATCAAGAGAATGTAACTGTGACAAGGTAAAGCACAACAAAACACTACTGAAATATTCCAAATCTTGCATTTCACGAAAGAAATTCAAAATGAACTTAGAAAAATTAATAGAATGTAACTGTGACAAGGTAAAGCACAACAAAACACTACTGAAATATTCCAACTCTTGCATTTAAATTAAAGAAATTCAAAATGAACTATGAAAATCAACAGAATGTAACTGTGACAAGGTAGAGCACAACAAAACACTACTAAAATATTTCAACTCTTGCATTTCACGACAGAAATTCAAAATGAACTTCGAAAAATCAAGAGAATGTAACTATGGCAAGGTTAAGCACAACAAGTCACTACTGAAATATTCCAACTCTTGCATTTCACGACAGAAATTCAAAATGAACTTTGAAAAATCATGAGAATGTAGCTGTGACAAGGTAAACCACGACAAGACACTACTGAAATATTCCAATTCTTGCATTTCACGAAAGAAATTCAAAATGAACTTTGAAAAATTAAGAGAATGTAACTGTGACAAGGTAAAGCACAACAAAACACTACTGAAATATTGCAACTCTTGCATTCCAATGAAAGAAATTCAAAATGAACTATGAAAATTAACAGAATGTAACTGTGACAAGGTAAAGCACAACAAAACACTACTGAAATATTCCAACTCTTGCATTTCACGACAGAAATTCAAAATGAACTTCGAAAAATCGAGAGAATGTAACTGTGACAAGGTAAAGCAAAACAAGTCACTACTGAAATATTCCAACTCGTGATTTTCAACTAAAGAAATTCAAAATGAACTTTGAAAAATTAAGAGAATGTAACTATGACAAGGTAAAGCACAACAAAACACTACTGAAATATTCCAACTCTTGCATTTCAATGAAGGAAATTCAAAATGAACTTTTTGAGTATTTTTGGTTTCCCCTTCCAAAATTGACCCTCCCCCTCCCCTGCCCTCAGAAATGGGTGAACGAAGGGCCTCTGAGCCTTCCCCTTGAGGCAGATCCCGTTTATTTTTTATTCTGAGTATTTTTGGTTTTCCCTCCAAAATTGACTCCCCCTCCCCCCAGCCCTCAGAAATGGAGGAATGAGGGGCCTCTGAGCCTTCCCCTTGAGGCAGATCCCGTTTATTTTTGATTCTGAGGATTTTTGGTTTTCCCTCCAAAATTGACTCCCCTCTCCCCTGCCCTCAGAAATGGAGGAAGGAGGGGCCTCTGAGCCTTGCCCTTGAGGCAGATCCCATTTATTTTCGTTTCTGAGCATTTTTGGTTTTCCATCAAAAATTGACCCTCACCCCTCCCCTGCCCTCAGAAATTGGGGAACGAAGGGCCTCTGAGCCTTCCCCTTGAGGCAGATCCCATTTATTTTCGATTCTGAGTATTTTTGTTTTTCTCACCAAATTTGACCCCCCCCCTCCCCTGCCCACAGAAATGGGGGAACGAAGGCCTCTGAGCCTTGCCCTTGAGGCAGATCCCATTTATTTTCGATTCTGAGTATTTTTTATTTTCCCTCCAAAATTGACACATCGGAGAGGTAAAGCTAGGTCAACTCACAATGTCATTCTATCGCCGTTAGCCATTTTCATAGACTGATGTTGTTTCAAATTTATAACAAATTACCTGAGTTAACAACCCCTTCGGGGTTACCTTAACTGCCAATCAGTTTAATCCTTTTTTTCTTCACCTTCATCCAATCCAATCACTAATTAGAATCATTCACACTCCTATTATTCAAAACATTAATTAATATCGTTCATAGTATCCAATTTGCGAATTCCTTATCCCTTTTTGCAAAAATGTCAAATACTCACTCTCTTTGAAAAACTAAACCAGACTATACCCACCAAACCAGACTATACCCACCAAACCAGTTTATACCCACCAAACCAGCCATGGCTTTTCCTTGCGCAATTCATGTGTAATTGCATGTAAGTTTCGTGGTGCATATTGCCTCAGGTGTAAGTTTCTATTTAGGTTTCGGACTCTGCACATATTCTTGTAGGTTTACATGTAGGTTTTGTGGTGCATATTGCCTCAGGTGTAAGTTTCTATGTAAGTTCTGTGGTGCCTATTAGCACACTACTCCTAAGGCTTATTCTGTAGATGAAGGGATGATATACTGCCAAAGATTGTCCTTTTTGGTGAACCGTCTAGGGCTAAAAGAAAAGCAGGTCGTCCCCGGTCTGGGTGGGAGGATGTCATAAGGAAAGATTTAAGGGAAATTGGAACTTCCTCGGATGGTGTAAAGAGGAAGGCTCCGAAAAGATTGGGATGGAGGATGAGCGTGGGTAGCTGTGTTAGCCTCAGGCAGCTTGGTGCTGTGGTGAGTTGTTAGTAGTAGATAAGATAGTGAGACATTCAACCTTTTTTGGCATGTATTGGTATTTATATGGGAAATGATGTAGACAGAAATTTGGAAAAATATATTGGGAACTGGATATTAGAACTTAATTGAAAGTGACAACACTCAATTTAAAGCTATAACAGCCATATCACAGGAACAGCTTAGAGCATTATGTTGAAACTTTCAGTGAATGTTGAAGGGGATGTTGAAACAACCAAAAAGGTACTACATGCTTACTGTTACTGCTGCTTCTACTGTTACTACTAATACTACTACTAAGGCTAAGGGTATTAAAGATAAGTTTCAGGAAATGTCGAGGGTTATGTTGAATTATATTCAACCACGTTATGAGTATGCAGGCTGTCAAATGGCTGTATCAGCAGTATCTCAAAAACGGCTAAGAGAATTAGGTTGAATACTTCGTGGCATATTGAGGGGTACTAATGTTGAACTAATAAAAATGTACCATGTGCATACTACTACTACTACTACTAATCGTAGTATTACCACTGCTACTGCTATTAGTACTACTATTACTAAGGCTAATGGTATTAAGGTGAAACTCTTAGGAATTGTTTAGGGGGATTTTGGACGAAGTGAAAACATACTATATGCCTGCAGGTAATCAAAAGAGCGCATCAGCAACATCTCAGATACGGCTTAAAGTATTAAGTTGAAAATATCAGGGCATAAGATTGGGATACTCAACTAGATAAAAAAGGCACACTGTAAATACTATGACTGCTTACTAAAATTAGGCCTGCAACAAGTGCTATCAGTAATACTACTCCTAATGCTTCTACTATTAGTTTACTGAAAAGGATTTAATGTTTTTACTTTTATAACTTAATAAATCAAATAATATTAACATTTTGATTACTAAATATCAGTATATCTATATTAAACTGACAATGCACATTCATTTGTATTTTTTCAGTAAAGTGCAAATTTTGTTCTGGCCTTGGTAAGGCATAGGAGTTTTACTCCTAACTTATGTTAGTTTCTGCTCGTTTTGAGCTTGACTCGGTTAATTATTGTAATTTCTGTTCGTTATGGGTCTCATTAATTCATCGATACTGATTTGTGGTAGTTTCACGCTTGGTAGATTATTTGATTTTATTTTTGCTCATTTTTTGTTTAATGGAGTTCTTTACTTTTCTTTGAAAATCTTATTTTGTGGAAAAAGTTTTTTTTTTAAATTCATTTCTGTTTGTTTTGTATTGACACAGTCTTTTCAGGGAAAAAAAATAATACTTTAAATCTTTTCGTTTTTCAAGACTTTTTAGTTTGGCTTGCTATTTGTATGCTGGAGAAAAATTTCGATAATTTTCAACAACATACACCCTTTTAAAAATCTGGACACAAATAGTACTGTTTAATTCAGTTTCATACCTCCTCTAGTTGACCTGAAATAGAAAACTTGATACGATTTGCAAAGAAAACTGTTTACTTTCTTTGATAGCTTGGATACACCTACGCTATTCGGATTGGGTTAAATTTTAAGAGCAGAAGTAGCCCCGAAAGTTTGAACATAATACACCCAGCCGTTCTTGGGATACTGCTGAGATGCCTTATTGGGAATTAGCATTATAACAGTGCGTTTTGATTTAATCTTAAGGCACAATTTAGTTTTTAAACATAATGGGCAAATGGGAGGGTGGTCGTGGGAGGGTGGGTGTGAAGGGGAATTAGTTGCCCTCCAATCACTTTCGACTATTAAAAAGGGCATCAGCCCTTTTTATTTTCAATCGAATGTACCCCTTTCGAAATTCCCACGACAACTCCTTTGATACAAAGTGCCCTGGTCTAACCAACAACAACAGCCTTCGCTGAACAAAATGGCTATCTCAAAATTTTGATTGGATGTGTTTGGGGGAATGATGGGCGTTTGGGGGGGGGGGGCAAGTGGCCCTCCAATCATTTCGACTATTAAAAAGGGCACTAGTCCTTTGAATTTTCAATCGAATGAGCCTATTTTGGATTTACTACGACAACGCCTTCTATAAAAACCTCATATGCCCCCAGGGCATAGCTTAAAACCCTTGCTCTGAGGGTTGTGGGAGAGTGCCCTCCTCAAAAAAATATTTCCTATCTGGAAATAAACTAGCCTACGCTGAATAAAATGACTATCTAAAAAATTTTATTGGGTGTGTTTGGGGGAATGATAGGCGTGGGGGGGGAGTGTGCCCTCGAATCACTTTCGACTATTAAAAAGGGCAATAGCCCATTGAATTTCGAATCGAATGAGCCTGTTTTAAAGTTCCTACGACAACGCCTTCTGTAAAGACCTTATATGCCCCCAGGACATAACTTAAAACCATTACCCTGAGGGTTGTGGGGGAGTGTCCTCCTCAAAAAAATATTTTTTATGTGGAAATCATAGACGCTGAACAAAATGGCTATCTCAAAATTTTGATTGGATGTGTTTGGGGGAATGATGGGCGCGGGAAGGGGGGGGCTAGTTGCCCTCCAATCACTTTCGACTATTAAAAAGGGCACTAGCCCTTTGAATTTCCAATCAAATGAGCCCCTTTTGAAGTTTCTACGACAAAACCTTCTACAAAAACCTTATATGCACCCAGGGCAAGACTTAAAGCCCCTGCCCTGAGGGTTGTGGGGGAGTGTCCACCTCAAAAACATATTTTCTATCTGTATATCAACTACGCTGAACAAACAGGCTATCTCAAAATTTTGATTGGAGGTGTTTGGCGTGGGGGGGGGGCAAGGTGAACTCCAATCACTTTCGACTATTAAAAAGGGTCCTAAACCTTTGAATTTCCAATCGAATGAGCCTGTTTTGAAGTTTTTACGACAACACTTGCTATAAAAACCTTATATGCCCTCAGGGCGTAACTTAAAACCTTTGCCCTGAGGGTTACGGAGGAGTGTCCTCCTCAAAAACGTATTTTATATCTGGAAATCAACTAGCCTACGCTGAACAAAATGGCTATCTCAACATTTTGAGTTGATATGTTTGGGGGAATGATGGGTGTGAGTGGGGGGGGGGCTAGGTACCCTCCAATCACTTTCGACTATTAATGAGGGCACTATCCCTTTGAATTTCCAATCGAATGAGCCTGTTTTGAAGTTTCTATGACAACACATTCTATAAAAACTTTATAAGCGCTCAGGGCATAACTTAAAACCCTTGCCCCGAGGGTACTTGGGGAGTGTCCTCCTCAAAAACAAATTTTCTATCTGGAAATCAACTGCGCTGAAAAAAATGTCTATCTAAAAATTTTGCTTGGATGTGGTTGGGGGACCGATGGGCGTGGGGGGGGGCTAGCTACCCACCCATCAATATCAAATATTAAAAAGGGCACTAGTACTCACAATTTCTAATTTAATGAACCCCCTTTAAAGTTTCTATGACGACACCTTCCATGTGAAGTGCCCTGCTCTAAAGGAAAAAAATAATAAATGATACATATGTTGCCAACATTATTCTTATATACCCTCAGGGCATAACTTCAAACCCTTGCCCCGAGGGTTGTGGAGGAGTGTTCTCCTCAAAAAGATATTTTCTAATTGAAAATCAACGCTGAACAAAATGGCTATCTCAAAATTTTGATTGGATGTGTTTGGAGTAATGATGGGCGTGGGGGGGCCAGTTGCCCTCCAATCACTTTCGACTATTAAAAAGGGCACTAGCCACTCCAATTTCCAATCGAATGAGCCCTCTTCGAAGTTTCTACGACAACTCCTTCGGTACGAAGTACCCGGGTATGGAGAACCAAAAAAAACACGTTGTGCCCACATCATGTTATACTTAGGCAGTGCTGGCGCGCTGCCTATGACTAGGTCTGCTACAAGTGCTATCAGTAATAGTACTCCTAATGCTTCTACTATTAGTTCTGTTACAATTACTACTGGTACTGATAATGCCAAGGGGAACTTTATTGAAAAAAATGATTTGATTTTTCAATATATATATATATATATATATATATATATATATATATATATATATATATATATATATATATATATATATATATATATATATATATATATATATATATATATATATATATATATATATATATATATATATATATATATATATATATATATATATATATATATATATATATATATATATATATATATATATATATATATATATATATATATATATATATATATATATTCATATACATAGACACACGTGTGTGTGTGTGTGTGTGTGTGTGTGTGTGTGTGTGTGTGTGTGTGTGTGTGTGTGTGTGTGTGTGTGTGTGTGTGTGTGTGTGTGTGTGTGTGTGTGTGTGTGTGTGTGTGTATATGTATACAAATATATATATATATATATATATATATATATATCTGTATACATAGACACACGTATATATATATATATATATATATATATATATATATATATATATATATATATATATATATATATATATATATATATATATATATATATATATATATATATATATATATATATAGTGTGTGTGTGTGTGTGTGTGTGCTGTGTGTGTGTGTGTGTGTGTGTGTGTGTGTGTGTGTGTGTGTGTGTGTGTGTGTGTGTGTGTGTGTGTGTGTGTGTGTGTGTGTGTGTGTGCGTGTGTGTGTGTGTGCGTGTGTGTGTGTGTGTATATGTATATATATATATATATATATATATATATATATATATATATATATATATATATATATATATATATATATATATATATATATATATATATATATATATATATATATATATATATATATATATATATATATATATATATATATATATATATATATATATATATATATATATATACAAATATGTATACAAAGTCTTGATAATCTTTTATATTTTAAAATTTGAAAAAGTGAAAACATTTTAAATGCATTTTGTTTATATAAGTCATACAATAAATAACCGAGTCAAGCTCAAAACGAGCAAAAATTAACAT
This sequence comes from Artemia sp. Qi Xiang Cuo, assembly GCF_049724085.1. Taxonomy (NCBI): domain Eukaryota; kingdom Metazoa; phylum Arthropoda; class Branchiopoda; order Anostraca; family Artemiidae; genus Artemia; species Artemia sp. Qi Xiang Cuo. Next base: position 41,314,837 of record NC_142800.1, on the reverse strand, counting down.
GAGTAGAGCTGACAGCCCCCAAGCCTTCTCAAGAACAGAACCTAATTTGCACTTTATTGAAAATAAAATACACTTAAAATGTTTTCACTTTGTTTTTACTTGTTTAAAATGTTTTTACTAGATATACGAAAGAGAAAGTCTTCCCCCTTGCATTCCAATTGTAGCGCGAGTGTCATTCGCACTTTACTGAACGCAATATCTTTTTTTAGAAATTCCTCTTTCATCATTATCTTTTATCATTAATTTTCTACTTTATCTAGTTCCATCAGGCTGATATGCGCTATTGTTCCATTAATATTCTTTCATTCAAAACCCATTCCTTTAAAATGCATAAAAACACAAATAGATGTGTTATTGATAAACTTCACTCCAAAGAATAAAAGGATTTCTTCAAAAATAAAACTATTCATTTTCAAAAGGTAATGGAGGCACCATTGCTCTGTAAATTTAAATGAAATAAAACTAAAAGAAGTATCTAGATATTAGGTCATTTTTTAACGTGATTAATTAAAAAAACTTTTTCCACAAAATAAGTTTTTCAAAGAAAAGTTAAGAACTCCATTAAACAAAAAATGAGCAAAAATAAAATCAAATAATCTACCTATCTCGAGACTACCACAAATCAGCATCGATAAATAAATGAAACCCAAAACGAACAGAAATGACAATAAATAACCGAGTCAAACTCAAAATGAGCAGAAATTAACTGCAGAAGTTGGGCGCAGAACCCCTATGCCTTCCCAAGGCCAGAACTAAATTTGCACTTTACTGAAAAAATACAAATGAATGTGCATTGTCAGTTTAATATGTCAGTTTGATTTATTAATGTTATAAAAGTAAAAACATTTATATTTTTTTCAGTTTATAAAGTTTTTTTAATTAATTTCTGTTCGTTTTTATTGACATAGTCTTTTCAGGGAAAAAGAAAATAACACTTTAAATCTTTCGTTTTTTAAGACTTTATAGTTTGGCCTGCTATTTGTATGCTGGAGAAAAATTTTCAGCAATTTTTAACAACAAACACCATTTTAAAAATCTGGACACAAATAGTGCTGTTTAACTTAGTTTCATACCTCCTCTAGTTTACCTGAAATGGAAAACTTGATACCATTCGCAAAAAAATCTGTTTACTTTCTTTGATAGCTTGGATACACTTACACTATTTTGATTTGGTTAAATTTTAAGAGCAGAAGTAGCCTCGAAAGTTTGAACGTAATACCCTCAGTCGTTCTTGGGATACTGCTGAGATGCCTTATTGGGAATTAGCATTATCACTGTGCATTTTGAATTAATCTTAAGGCAACATTTAGTTTTCAAAAATAATGGGCCAATGGGAGGGTGGGAGTGGAAGGGGGATTAGTTGCCATCCAATCACTTTCCACTATTAAAAAGGGCATCAACCCTTTCCATTTTCATTCGAATGAGCCCCTTTCGAAGCTCCCACGACAACTCCTTCGATACAAAATGCCCTGGTCTAAATAACAACAACAACAAAAAATATTACTTATCACTTTCGACTATTAAAAAGGGCACTAGCCTTTGAATTTCCAATCGAATTAGCCTTTTTTGAAGTTTCTACGACAATGCCTTCTATAAAAACCTTATATGCGCCAAGGGCATAACTTAAAAACATTGCTTTGAGAGTTGTGGGGGAGGGTCCTTCTCAAAAACATATTTTCTATCTGGAAATCAACTAGCCTACGCTAAACAAAATGGCCATCTCAAAATTTTGATTGGATGTGTTTAGGTGAATGATGAACGTGGGGGGGGGGGGGGCTAGTTGCCCTCCAATCAGTTTTGACAATCAAAAACGGCACTAGCCCTTTGAATTTTCAATTAGATAAGCCCCTTTTGAAGTTTCTACGACAACGCCTTCTATAAAAACCTTATATGCCCCAGGACATAACTTAAACCCCTTACCCTGAGGGTTGTTGGGGAGTGTCCTCCTCAAAAACATATTTTCTATCTGGAAATCAACTCCGCTGAACAAAATGGCCATCTCAAAATTTTGATTGGATGTGTTTGGGTGAATGATGGACGTGGGGGGGGGCTAGTTGCCCTCCAATTAGTGTCGACTATTAAAAACGGCATTAGCACTTTGAAGTCTAAATCAAATGAAACTTGTTTAAAGTTTTCACGACCGCAACTTACGTAAAAACTTCACATGCCCAAAGACATAAGTAAAGGACGCTATTTGGAGGGAAGTTGGAGAAGGACCTCCTCAGAATTGTATTTTCTATCTGAAAGTCAACAATTATAAACGACATGGCTACCTAAAAATTTTGATTGGATTTCTTTGGGGGAATGATAGGCTTGGGGAGGGGCTAGTTCCCCTTCAATCACTTTCGACTTTTAAGAAGGGAAATAGCCCTTTGAATTTCCAATCGAATGAGCCTGTTTTGAAGTTTTTACGACAACGCGTTCTTATAAATCCTTATATGCCCCCAGGGCATAACTTAAAACCTTTTCCCTGAGGGTTATGGGGGAGTGTCCTCTGAGGAAGTGTCCTCCTAAAAAACATATTTTCTATCTGGAAATCATCTAGCCTACGCTGAACAAAATGGCTATCTCAAAATTCTGATTGGATGTGTTTGGGGGAATGATGGGCGTGGGGGGCTAGTTACCCTCCAATCACTTTCAACTATTTAAAAGGGCACTAGATCTTTGAGTTCCCAATCGAATGAGCCTGTTTTGAAATTTCTACGACAACACCTTCTATAAAAACCTTATATGCCCCAGGGCATAACTTAAAACCCTGGCCCTGAGGGTTGTGGGGGATTGTTCTCCTCAAAAACTTATTTTCTATCTTGAAATCAACTATGCTCAAAAAAAGATTTATCTCAAAAATTTAATCGGATGTGATTGGGGGAATGCGGGGCATGAGGGGGGGGGGGGTTAGTTGCCCTCCATTTACTTTCGACTATTAAAAAGGGCACTAGCCCTTTGAACTTCCAGTTGAATGAGCCTGTTTTGAAGTTTCTAGTCTCTTGCCCTGAGGGTTGTGGGGGAGCGTCCTCCTCAAAAACCTATTTTCATCTGGAAATCAACTACGTTGAACAAAATGGCCATCTCACAATTATGATTGGATTTGTTTGGGGGAAAGGTGGGCGTGGGGGGGGGGCTAGTTGCCCTCCAACCCCTTTGGACTATTAAAAAGGGCACTAGCCCTTTGAATTTCCAGTCTAATGAGCCTTTTTTGAAGTTTCTACGACAACGCTTTCTATAAAATCCTTATATGCCGCCAGGGTATAACTTACAACCCTTGCCCTGAGGGCTGTGGGGGAGTTTCCTCCTCAAAAACAAATTTTCTATCTTGAAATCAACTACGCTGAACAAAATGGCTATCTTAAAGTTTTGATTCGATGTGTTTGGGGGAATGATGGGCGGGGGGGGGGAGGCTAGTTGCCCTCCAATCACTTTCGACTATTAAAAAAGGCACTAGCCCTTTGAATTTCCACCAAATGAGTCTGTTTTGAAGTTTCTACGAAAACGCCTTCAATAAAAACCTTATATGCCCCCAGGGCATAACTTAAAACCCTTGCCCTGAGGTTTGGGGGGGAGTGTCCTCCTCAAAAACATATTTTCTATCTGGAAATAAACTACGCTGAACAAAATGGCTATATCACAATTTTGATTGGATGTATTTCGGGGAATGATGGGCGTGGGGGGGCTAGTTGCCCTCCAATCAATTTCGACTATTAAAAACGGCACTAGCCCTTTGAATTTCCAATCGAATGAGCCTGTTTTGAAGTTTCTACGACAACGTCTTCTATAAAAACCTTATATGCCCCCAGGGCATAACTTAAATCCCTTGCCCTGAGGGTTGTGGGGGAGCGTCCTCCTCAAAAAATATTTTTCATCTGGAAATCAACTACGCTGAACAAAATGGCTATCTCAAAATTTCGATTGGATGTGTTTGGGGGAATGGTCGGCGTCAAGGGGGGGGGGGCTAGTTGCCCTCCAATTACTTTCGACTATTAAAAAAGGTACTAGAGCTCTCGATTTCTAATCAAATGAGCCCCTTTTGAAGTCTCTACAACGACCTCTTCTATATGAAGTGCCCTGCTTTAAAGAAAAAAAATAATAAACTGTGCATTGTCAACATTGATCTTATATGCCCTCAGGGCATAACTTAAAAACCCTTGCCCTGAGTAGAGAGGGGGTTGCTACTCCCATTGCCCACCCCTGCTGCCACCTACAACTTTTTTTAACATCAAATATGGGCATAGAGTCCCTAGGGGAAATGGATTTCTGAGAAATTGATTGCGTAATCAAAGTGTGTCAATAACCTAAATTTCCAAAGGTGTTGATGTTGTTGTTGTTGTAAGTGCATGCTCGAGGCGAATGTTATGTCGTCCAGGAATTTGGAACACCTGTGCTGTCGACCTCAATTCCCCTATCGTGAATCAATAATTCCCCTTAGAAACAACAAATTAATTCCCCATTTCTTGACAGATCAATCAACCAATGACATCATCTGTCAGACTTTAAAAATTTTTGCCTAGAAATGATTCTCCAGGAATAGATCCAAGTCATTAATGTCTTTGCCTCGGAAACAACTCTACTGGTCGAACTCCAAAAGATATTAATAACCAAACGCCATGGAAACAATTCTCCAAGAAACATCTTAGCGATGAATTGTTTTAGCGTGGAAATCAGGTTTCTTAGTAATTTGAAATGCGTCAGCGCAGAGATGCCAAAAACAAAAGGAACACGCTGAAATTACGTTTAGGGATTATTTAGGCGAAACCGTTTTAGACAGGTTATGGAATTATTTCGGCGAAACAGTTAGAGACATTTTAAAAGATGATTTAAAAGATGATTTTAGAAGAGGATTTGAGGGTGAAACTCTGTGGTCGTTATAATACACAAGTTCCATTTGAACAGTGTTATGGGGTCCCCTTCCACAACCTCAAAGGGTTCCGATCCCCCCACCCCCACCCCGAAGGAAGCCACCGGTCCTCAAAGGTCTCCCGGGCTCCCAAAGGGCCCCCGGCGCCCCAATGGCTCCAGAGCCTCCATTTTAATACTTTTTTAAGGCTTTATTATATCTTTTCAGAACAAATTATTATTTTAGGGAATTATTTCGGCGAAACAGTTAGAGACATTTTAAAAGATGATTTAAAAGGTGATTTTAGAAGAGAATTTGAGGGTAAAACTCTGTGGTCCTTATAATACACAAGTTGTATTTTAACAGTGTCGTGAGGTCCTCTACCCCAACCCCAAAGGCTCCTCATACCCCACCCCAACCCCGAAGGAAGCCCCCCGGTCCCCAAAGGTCCACCGGGCTCCCAAAAGACCACCGGGCTCCCAAAAGACCACCAGGCTCCCAAAGGACCCCCCGGACCCCCAACGGCCCACCACCGGACCCCAAAGGTCCACCAGGCTCCCAAAAGACCAATCGGCCCTCAAGTGCCCCCAGACCCCCAAAGGCCCTCCCCAGACCCCCAAAGGCCCTCCCCGGGCCCCCCAAAGGCCCTCCCCAGTCCGCAAAGGTTCACCGGGCTCCCCCCGGACCAACCGGTCCCAAGGGGCCCCCCCAGACCTACAAAGAACCCCCGGCGCCCCCGAGACCCCTGAGCTCCACATTTTTAATTACTTTTTTATGGGGGTATTATATAATTAAGGAACCGGTTCTTTCATTAATGTAAATCTTAAAACCATTTTAAAAATTGAAGCACCCATCCTTTACACCCACAACTTTATTTTACTGCTTTTTGAATCCTCAAACACCAAGAAATAATTTTCAAAGGGCATTTCAGAACAAGTTCTTTTCATAATGTCCATCCTAAACCCATTTTACAAGTTGAAGTACCCATCCTTCTCACCCACAACTTTACTTTACAGCTTTTTGAATGCTCCAACACAACACAATACTGTTCAAAAGGCATTTCAGGACAAGTTACTTTCATAGTGACTTTTCTAAAGCCATTTTGCAAATTGGAGTACCCCTCCTTTTCATAAAAAAATTAGTTATAGGTCAGAGATTGAAGTTTTACCTTAGAGACTTAGCTTAGAGTTTTAGTTTGCTTTAGTTTTAGTTAAAAGTCTAGAGGTTTTTTTTAGCATAGACTCTTAGCTTAGAGTTTTTGTTAGAGCTCTAGTTAAGTTTATTTTTAGTTAAGAGTTTAGAGTTTTTAGCTTAGAGTCTTAGCTTAAAGTTTTAGTTTGGTTTAGTTCTAGTTTAGTTTAGTTTTAGTTAAGAGTTTATATTTTTTAGCTTAGAGTCTTATATTAAAGTTTTAGTTTGGTTTATTTTTAGTTAAAAGTTTAGAGTTTTTTTATTAGCTTAGAGTCATAGCTTAGAGTTTTTGTTATAGTTCTAGTTTAGTTTAGTTTTAGTTAAGAGTTTCTGGTTTTTAGCTTAAAGTTGTAGCTTAGAGTTTTATTCAGAGTTCTAATTTAGTTTAGTTAAAGTTCAAAATTTAGAGTCTTAGCTTAGAGTCATAACTTATAATTTTACTTAAAGTTGTAGTTTGGTTAAGTTTTAGTTAAGAGTTTCGAGTTTTAGCTTAGAGTCTTAGCTTAGTGTTTTTGTTAGAGTTGAAGTTTTAGTTTAATTTTAGTTAAGAATTTGATGTTCTACCTTTGATTTTCAGTTAGAGTTCTAGTTTAGTTTACTTTTAGTTAAGAGTTTAGAGTTTTTAGCTTAGATTCTTAGATTAAATTTTTAGTTTTGTTTAGTTTTAGTTAAAAGCTTATAGTTTTTTTTATAGCTTATATTATTAGCTTAGAGTTTTTTTTATAGTTCTAGTTTAGTTTAGTTTTAGTTAAGAGTTTAGAGTTTTTAGCTTAGAGTCTTAGCCTAGAGTTTTATTCAGAGTTCTAGTTTAGTTTAATTACAGTTCATAATTTAGAGTTTTAGATTAGAGTCATAGCTTTTAATTTTACTGGAAGTTGTAGTTTGGTTAGGTTTTAGTTAAGAGTTTCTAGTTTTAGATTAGAGTCTTATATCAGAGTTTTCGTTAGAGATATAGGTGAGTTTAGTTTTAGTTAATATTTTAGAGTTTTAGCTTATATTCTTAGCTTAGAGGTTTAGTTTGAGTTTTAATTTAGTTTAGTTAAAGTTGATAATTCATATTTTTATCTTAGAGTCATAGACTATAATTTTAATAAAAGTTTTAGTTTGTCTAAGTCTTAGTTAAGTTTTTAGAGTTTTAGCCTAGAGTCTTAGCTTAGATTTTTTTGTTAGAGTTCTAGTTTAGTTTAATTTTAGTTAAGATTTTGATGTTTTATCTTTGAGTTTAAGTTAGAGTTCTAGTTTAGTTTAGTTTTAGTTTAGAGTTTGGTGTTTTACCTTATAGTCTTAGCTTAGAGTTCTAGTTTAGTTTTACTTAAGAGTTTAGAGTTTTAGCTTTGAGTCTCAGCTTAGAGTTTTTGTTAGAGTTCTAGTTTATTTTAGTTTTAGTTAAGAGTTTAGTGTTTTTAGCTTAGAGTCTTAGCTTAGAGTTTATGTTGAAGTTCTAGTATAGTTTAGTTTTAGTTTGGAGTTTTAGCTTAGAGTCTTAGCTTAGAGTTTTTGTTAGAGTTGAAGTTTAGTTTAGTTTTAGTTAAGAGTTTATATTTTTTTTTGTTAGAGTTCTAGTTTAGTTTAACTTTATTTAAGATTTTGATTTTTTTAATTTTATTTTAAGTTATAGTTTTAGTTTATTTTAGTTTTAGTTAAGAGTTTAGAGTTTACCATAGAGTCTTAGCTTAGAGTTTTACTTAGAGTTCTAGTTTAGTTTAGCTTTAGTTACAGTTCAGAATTTAGAGTTTTAGCTTAGAGTCATAGCTTAGAGTTTTAATTAAAGTTATAGTTTGCTTAAGTTTTAGTTAAGAGTTTAGAGTTTTCAGCTTAGAGTTTTTTTTGAAGTTTTAGTTTGGTTAAGTTTTAGTTAAGAGTTTCGAGTTTTAGCTTAGAGTCTTAGCTTAGAGTTTTTGTTAGAGTTGAAGTTTAGTTTAATTTTAGTTAAGAATTTGATGTTTTACATTTGAGTTTAAGTTAGAGTTATAGTTTAGTTTACTTTTAGTTAAGAGTTTAGATTTTTTAGCTTAGAGTCTTAGCTTAAATTTTTAGTTTGGTTTAGTTTTAGTTAAAATTTTAGAGTTTTTTTTTAACTTAGAGTCTTAGCTTAGAGTTTTTTGTTAGAGTTCTAGTTTATTTTAGTTTAAGTTAAGAGTTTAGAGTTTTTAACTTAGAGTCTTAGCTTAGAGTTTTATTCAGAGTTCTAGTTTAGTTTAGTTACAGTTCAGAATTTAGAGTTTTAGCTTAGAGTCATAGCTTATAATTTTACTTAAAGTTGTAGTTTGGTTAAGTTTTAGTTAAGAGATTCGAGTTTTAGCTTAGAGTCATAGCTTAGAGTTTTTGTTAGAATTCTAGTTTAGTTTAGTTTTAGTTAAGAGTTTAGAGTTTTACCTTAGAGTCTTAGCTTAGAGTTTTATTTGGAATTGGAGTTTAGTTTAGTTGCGGTTAAGAATTTATAGTTTTAGCTTAGAGTCATACATTTGAATTTTAATTAAAGTTGTATTTTGTTTATGTTTTATTTAAGATTTTCTAGTTTTATCTTATAGTCTTAGACTAGAGTTTTTTGTTAGAGTTCTAGTTTATTTTAGTTAAGAGTTTAGAGTTTTTAGCTTAGAGTCTTAGCTTAGAGTTTTTGTTGAAGTTTTAGTTTAGTTTAGTTTTAGTTAATAGTTTAGAGTTTTAGCTTAGAGTCTTAGCTTATAGTTTTTGTTAGAGTTGAAGTTTAGTTTAGTAATAGTTAGGAGTTTAGAGTTTTAGCTTAGAGTCTTAGCTTAGAGTCTTTGTTAGAGTTCTAGTTCAGTTTAGATATAGTTAAGAGTTTGGAGTTTTACCTTAGAGACTTAGCTTAGAGTTTTAGTTTACTTTAGTTTTAGTTAAGAGTTTGGATTTTTTAGCTTAGAGTCTTAGCTTAGAGTTTATGTTAGAGTTATATTTTAGTTTATTTATAGTTATGAGTTTGGTGTTTTAACTTAGATTAATAGCTTTGACATTTAGCTAGAGTTATAGTTTAGTTTATTCTTATTTATGAATTTATAATTTTATCATAGAATTTTATCTTAGAAGTTTGTATATAGTTCTAGTTTAGTTTAGTTTTATTTAAGAGTTTAGATTTTTTAGCTTTGATTCTTAGCATAGTTTTTGTTGAAGTTCTAGTTTAGTTTAGTAATAGTTAAGAGTTTAGAGTCTTAGCTTAGAGTCTTAGCTTAGAGTTTTCGTTAAAGTTGAAGTTTAGTTTAGTAATAGTTAAGAGTTTAGAGTTTTAGCTTAGAGTATTATATTAGAGTTTTGTTAAATTTGAAGTTTAGTTTAGTAATAGTTAAGAGTTTAGAGTTTTAGCTTAGAGTCTTAGCTTAGAGTTTTAGTTTAGTTTAGTTTTATTTAAGAGTTTAGAGTTTTTTAGCTTAGAGTCTTAGCTTAGAGTTTTTGTTAGAGTTATAGTTTAGTTTAGTTATAGTTAACAGTTTAGAGTTTTTAGCTTAGATTCTTAGCTTAGAGTTTTAGTTTAGTTTAATTTTATTTAAGAGTTTAGAGTTTTACCATAGAGTCTTATCTTAGGGTTTTTTTAGAGTTCTAGTTTAGTTTAGTTTTAGTTAAGAGTTTAGAGTTTTTAGCTTAGAGTCTTAGTTTAGAGTTTTTTTGTTGCAGTTATAGTTTAATTTAGAGTTTTATATTATACTCGGAGTTTTAGTTATAGTTATAGTTTAGTTTAGTTTTAGTTAAGAGTTTAGAGTTTTATATTATAGTCTTATATTAGATTTTTGTTTATAGTTATAGCTTAGTTTATTTTTAGTTAAGAGTTTAAAGTTTTAGCTTAGAGTCTTAGCTTAGAGTTTTTTTTAGAGTTCTAGTTAAGTTTAGTTATAGTTAAGAGTTTGGAGTTTTACCTTAGAGACTTAGCTTAGAGTTTTAGTTAATTTTAGTTTTAATTAAGATGATAGAATTTTAGCTTAGAGTCTCAGCTTAGAGTTTTTGTTAGTGTTCTAGTTTATTTTAGTTTTAGTTTATATTTTATTTTTTTTATCTTAGATTCTTATTTTATAGTTTTTTTTGAAGTTCTATTTTAGTTTAGTTTTAGTTTAGAGTTTTATATTAGAATTAGAGTTTTAATTAGAGTTCTAGTTTAGTTTAGTTTTAGTTAAGAGTTTAGAGTTTTTAGCTTAGAGTATTAGCTTAGTTTTATTTAGAGTTCTAGTTTAATTTAGTTTTAGTTAAGAGTTTAGAGTTTTACAATATAGTCTTAGCTTATAGTTTTAGTTAGAGTTAAAGTTTAGTTTAGTTACAGTTAAGAATTTAGATTTTTAGCTTAGAGTCACAGCTTAGAGTTTTACTTAAAGTTATAGCTTGGTTAAGATTTAGTTAAGAGTTTCGAGTTTTAGCTGAGTCTTAGCTTACAGTTTTTGTTAGAGTTCTAGTTTAGCTTAGTTTTAGTTAAGAGTTTAGAGTTTTAGCTTAGAATCTTAGCTTAGAGTTTTTGTTAGAGTTTTAGTTTAGTTTACTTCTAGTTAAGAGTTTAGTGTTTTACCCTATAGTCTTAGCTTAGAGTTTTAGTTAGAGTTCTAGTTTAGTTTAGTTTTAGTTAAGAGTTTAGAATATTAGCTTAGAGTCTTAGCTTAGAGTTTTTGTTAAAGTTCTATTTTAGTTTAATTTTATTTAAGACTTTGTTTTTTCACCTTTGGGTTTCAGTTATATTTCTAGTTTAGTTTACATCTACTTAAGATTTTAGTTTTTTGCGTTAGAGTCTCATATTATATTTCTTTTTAGAGGTATTTTCTAGAATTGTTTTTGTGAATAGTTTAGTATTTTATGACATAATCATTGCTCATTGTTTTTGTTAGTTTTAGATTGTCGTATTGCTTTATTTAGTTTTTTTGTTCGTCGGGCTAAGTGTACTGGTGTGATTATTGCTTATTCATCTCTAGTTTAGCTTATGTTTATTGTAGATTTGATTGTTCTTGATTATACTCGGTGCCGTTTGTTTTTGTTAGTTTTACAGGGTATTTCATAAAATTCTCATCGTGAGGGTTTATTACATCGAGAATTACATTGTAGTTTTATTTTATTTCAGTTTTATTTAAAAGTTTAGAGTTGTAGCTTAGAGTCTTAGCTTGGAGTTATAGTTAGAGTTGAAGTTTAGTTTAGTTATAGTTAAGAGTTTAGAGTTTTTAGCTTAGAATCGTAGTTTAGAGTTTTGTTAGAGTTCTAGTTTAGTTTACTTCAGAGTTTAGAGTTTTATCATAGAATCTTAGCTTAGAGTTTTTGTTGAAGTTTTAGTTTAGTTTAGTTTTAGTTAAGAGTTTAGAGTTTTTTTAGCTTAGAGGCCTAGCTTAGAGTTTTTGTTAGAGTTCTAGTTTAGTTTAGTTTTAGTTAAGAGTTTGGTGTTTTACCTTAGAGTTATAGCTTAGAGTTTTAGTTAGAGTTCTAGTTTAGTTTAGTTTTAGTTAAGAGTTTAGAATTTTAGCTTAGTTTCTTAGCATAGAGTTGTTGTCAGAGTACCAGTTTAGCTTTGTTCTAGTTAAGAGTTAAGAGTTTTTAGCTTAGATTCTTAGATTTGACTTTATGTTGAAGCTCTAGTTTAGTTTAGTTTTAGTTACGATTATTGCTTTTTAGATTTTTTTATTATCTTATAGTTTTTGTTAGAGTTTTAGTTTAGTTTAGTTTTAGTTAAGAGTTTTGAGTTTTACCTTAAAGTCTTAGATTAGAGTTTTAGTTAGGGTTGAAGTTTCGTTTAGTTTAGTTATAGTTAAGAGTTTATAGTTTTAGCTTAGAGTCTTAGCTTAGAGTTTTAGTTAGAGTTATTTTTTATTTTAGTTTTAATTAAGAGTTATAGCTTAGAGGTTTAGCCTAGAATCTTAGCTTAGAGATTTATTTAGAGTTGAAGTTTAGTCCAAACTAGCATAACCACAAAATTACACAATATTGCATAGAAATACCAAAACCATAGGTTAGATTAGGTTAGAGGTTAGGTTTCTCCACTTTTAAGTTAGGTTAGATTAGTTTAGCTTATCTTGAGCGCTCATGCAAAGCTAACCTAATCTAACCTAACTTAAACGTGGAGAAACTAAAATAAACTATGACTAGAAAACAAAAACTCAGATAATAATCTAATATAAAAAAAACTCTAAGATCTTTACTATACCTACACTAAACTAAAACTCTAATCTTAGACTTTATGATAAAACTAAAAACTCTTAACTATACCTAAACTAAACTTCAACTTTAACAAAAACTCTGAGTTAAAATTCTAAGCTAAAAATCTAAACTCTTAACTATTACTAAACTAAACTTCAACTTTAACTAAAATTCTAATCTAAGACTCTAAGCTAAGACTCTAAACTCTTAACTATTACTAAACTAAACTAGAACTTCGACCAAAACTATGCTAAGACTCTAAGCTAAAAACTCTAAACTTTTAAATAAAACTAAACTAAAAAAGAACTCTAACAAAAACTCTAAGCTAAAATTCTAGTATAAAATTATAAACTCATAACTACGAATACAATAAACTAGAACTCTAGATAAATTTCAAAGATATTACTATATTTTAAAACACAAAACTCATAACTATAACTAAACTAAACTAGAAATCTAACATAAACTCTAAGCTAAGACTCTAATCTAAAAACTCCCAACTCTTAAATAAAACTAAACTAAAATAAAACTCTAAGCTAAGTCTCTAAGGTAAAACTCCAAACTCTTAACTATATCTAAACTAAACTAGAACTCAAACAAAGACTCTAAGCTAAGACTCTAATCTAAAAATCTAAACTCCTAACTATTACTAAACTAAACTTCAACTCTAAAAAAAATTATAAGCTAAGACTCTAAGCTAAAACTCTAAAATATTAACTAAAACTAATCTAAATTAAAACTTCAACAAAAACTATAAGCTAAGACTAAGTTAAAAATTCTAAACTCTTAACTTAAAATAAAAAAAAATAGAACTCTACCAAAAAACTCTAAGCTAAGACTCTAAGCTAAAACTCGAAACTCTTAAATAAAACTTATCAAAAATAAAACTTTAAGTAAAAGTATAAGCTTTGTATATAATCTAAAACTATAAACTCTCAACTTTAACTAAAAGAAACTTCAACTATAACTAAAACTCTAAGCCAAGACTATAATGTAAAAATCTAACATCTTAACTAAAACTAAGCTAAAATATAACTCTAAGTAAAACTCTGAGATAAGACTCTAAGCTTAAACTCGAAACTCTTAACTAAAACTTAACCAAACTAAAACTGTAAGTAAAATTATAAGCTATGACTCTAAGCTAAAACTCTAAATTCTGAACTGTAACTAAACTAAACTAGAACTCTGAATAAAACTCTAAGCTAAGACTCTAATCTAAAAACTCTATACTCTTAACTAAAACTAAACTAAACTAAAACTCTAACAAAAACTCTAAGCTAAGACTCTAAGCTAAAAAAAAACTCTAAACTTTTAACTAAAACTAAACCAAACTAAAACTTTAAGCTAAGACTCTAAGCTAAAAACTATAAACTCTTAACTAAAAGTAAACTAAACTAGAACTCTAACTGAAACTCAAAGGTAAAACATCAAATTCTTAACAAAAATTAAACTAAACTTCAACTCTAACAAAAATTCTAAGCTAAGACTCTAAGCTAAAACTCGAAACTCTTAACTAAAACTTTACCAAACTACAACTTCAACAAAAACTCTAAGCTAAAAAGTCTAAACTCTTAGCTAAAACTTAAGCAAACTATAACTTTAAGTAAAACTCTAAGCTATGACTCTAAGCTAAAACTTTAAATTCTGAACTGTAACTAAAGCTAAACTAAACTAGAACTCTAAGTAAAACTCTAAGCTAAGACTCTATGGTAAACTCTAAACTCTTAACAAAACTAAACCAAAATAGAACTCAAACTGAAACTCAAAGGTAAAAAAATCAAACTATTAAATAAAATTAAACTAAACTAGAGCTCTAACAAAAAAAAATCTAAACTCTTAACTAAAACTAAACTAAACTAAACTCTAACAAAAACTCTAAGCTAAGACTCTAAGCTAAAACTCTAAACTAAAACTAAACTATACTAGAACTTCAACATAAACTCTAAGCTAAGACTCTAAGCTAAAAATACTAAACTCTTAACTAAAACAAAATAAGCTAGAACTCTAACAAAAACTCTAAGCTGAGACTCAAAGCTAAAACTCTAAACTCTTAAGTAAAACTAAACTAGAAATCTAAGCTAAGACTATAAGGTAAAACATCAAACACTTAACTAAAACTAAACTAAACTACAACTCTAACTGAAATTCAAAGGTAAAACAACAAACTCTTAACTAAAATTAAACTAAACTAGAGCTCTAACAAAAAAAACTCTAAGTTAAGACTCTAAGCTAAAACTCGAAACTCTTAACTAAAACGTAGCCAAACTAAAACTTTAAGTAAAACTCTAAGCTATGACTCTAAGCTAAAACTCTAAATTCTTAACTGGAACTAAACTAAACTTCAACTCCAACTAAAACTCTAAGCTAGGACTCTAAGGTAAAACTCTAAACTCTTAACTAAAACTAAACTAAAATAAACTAGAACTCTAACAAAAACTCTAAGCTAAGACTCTAGGCTAAAACTCGAAACTCTTAACTAAAACTTAACCAAACTACAACTTTAAGTAAAATTATAAGCTATGACCCTAAGCTAAAACTCTAAATTCTGAACTGTAACTAAACTAAACTAGAACTCTGAATAAAACTCTAAGCTAAGACTCTAAGCTAAAAACTCTAAACTCTTAACTAAAACTAAACTAAACTAGAACTCTAACAAAAACTCTAAGCTAAGACTCTAAGCTAAAAAAACTCTAAACTTTTAACTAAAACTAAACCAAACTAAAAATATAATATAATACTATAATCTAAAAAATATAATATATTAAATAAAAGTAAACTAAACTATAGCTATAAATTAAAATAAAATGTAATACATAAAATTCTTAACTAAAATTAAACTAAACTACAACTCTAACAAAAACTCTAAGCTAAGACTCTAAGCTAAAACTCGAAACTCTTAACTAAAACTTAACAAAACTACAACTTTAAGTAAAATTATAAGCTATGACTCTAAGCTAAAACTATAAATTCTGAACTGTAGCTAAACTAAACTATAACTCTAAATAAAACTCTAAGCTATGACTCTAAGCTAAAAACTCTAAACTCTTAACTAAAACTAAACTAAACTAGAACTCTAACAAAAACTCTAAGCTATGACTCTAAGCTAAAAAAAAAACTCAAACTTTTAACTAAAACTAAACCAAACTAAAACTTTAAGCTATGACTCTAAGATAAAAAATATAAACTCTTAACTAAAACTAAACTAAACTAGAACTAAACCAAACTAAAACTTTAAGCTAAGACTCTAAGCTAAAAACTCTAAACTCTTAACTAAAACTAAACTAAACTAGAACTCTAATAAAAACTCTAAGCTAAGACTCTAAGCTAAAACCTCTAAACTTTTAACTAAACCAAACTAAAACTCTAAGCTAAGTCTCTAAGGTAAAGCTTCAAACTCTTACCTATAACTAAGTTTTGGGTGAAAAGTATGGGTACTTCAATTTGTAAAATGGGTTTAGGACGGTCACTAATAAAAGAAATTGTTCTGAAATGCCCTTTGAAAAGTATTGCTTTGTTTTGGGCATTCAAAAAGCTGTAAAGTAAAGTTTTGGGTGAGAAGGATGGGGACTTCAACTTGTAAAATGGGTTTAGGAGGGATATTAAGAAAAGAACTTGTTCTGAAATGCCCTTTGAAAAGTATTGCTTGGTGTTGGAGCATTCAAAAATCAGTATAGTAAAGTTGTGGGTGAAAAGGATGGGTAGTTCAACTTGTAAAATGGGTTTAGGAGGGACATTAATAAAATACCTTTTTCTGAAAATATATAATAACCCCATAAAAACTTATTAAAAAATGGGGGCTCAGGGGTTTTGGGGGCACCGGGGGGCCTTTGGGGGTCTGGGGGGCCCTTTAGGGCCGGGTGGCCCTTTGGGAGCCCTGTGGACCTTTGCGGACTGGGGCGGGCCTTTGGGGGGCCCGGGGAGGGCCTTTGGGGGTCTGGGGAGGGCCATTGGGGGTCTGGGGGCACTTGAGGGCCGATTGGTCTTTTGGGAGTCCGGTGGACCTTTGGGGTCCGGTGGAGAGCCTTTGGGGTCCGGGGGTCCTTTGGGAGCCTGGTGGTCTTTTGGGAGCCCGGTGGACCTTTGGGGACCGGGGGCTTCCTTCGGGGTTGGGGTGGGGTATGAGGAGCCTTTGGGGTTGGGGTAGAGGACCTCACGACACTGTTAAAATACAACTTGTGTATTATAAGGACCACAGAGTTCTACCCTCAAATTCTCTTCTAAAATCATCTTTTAAATCATCTTTTAAAATGTCTCTAACTGTTTCGCCGAAATAATTCCCTAAAATAATAATTTGTTCTGAAAAGATATAATAAAGCCTTAAAAAAGTATTAAAATGGAGGCTCAGGAGCCTTTGGGGTGCCGGGGGCCCTTTGGGAGCCCGGAGAACCTTTGAGGACCGGTGGCTTCCTTCGGGGTTGGGGTAGGGGGATCGGAACCCTTTGGGGTTGTGGTAGGGGACCCCATAAAACTGTTCAAATGGAACTTGTGTATTATAACGACCACAGAGTTTCACCCTCAAATCCTCTTCTAAAATCATCTTTTAAATCAACTTTTAAAATGTCTCTAACTGTTTCGCCGAAATAATTCCATAACCTGTCTAAAATTTTAAAATTTTTAAAGTCTGACAGATGATGTCATTGGTTGATTGATCTGTCAAGAAAGGGGAATTAATTTGTTGTTTCTAAGGGGAATTATTGATTCACGATAGGGGAATTGAGGTCGACAGCACAGGTGTTCCAAATTCCTGGACGACATAAAATTCGCCTCGAGCAAGCACTTACAACAACAACAACATCAACACCTTTGGAAATTTAGGTCACTGACACACTTTGATTACGCAATCAATTTCTCAGAAATCCACTTCCCCTAGGGACTCTATGCCCATATTTGATGTTAAAAAAAAGTTGTAGGTGGCAGCAGGGGTGGGCAATGGGAGTAGCACCCCCCTCTCTACTGCCCTGAGGGTTGCGGGGGAGCGTCCTCCTCAAAAAGATATTTTCTATCTGGAAATCAACCACGCTGAACAAAATGGCTATCTCAAAATTTTGATTGGATGTTTTGGGGAATGACGGGCGGGGGGGGGGTTGCTAGTTGCCCTCCAATCACTTTCGACTATTAAAAAGGGCACTAGCCACTCCAATTTCTGATCGAATGAGCCCTTTTTGAAGTTTCTAAGACAACTCCTTCGATACGAAGTGCCCAGATATGGAGAAAAAACAAAAACAAAAAAACACACATTGTGCCCACATCGTTCTTTACTTAGGCAGCGCTAGCTTGCTGCCTATGAAACTTTTCTTTGGCGTGATCTTGATTGTTATTGGAATTTGAATTTTTGATCATTACTGTTTTATTTAATAATTAATTAAAAAATGAATTTAGTATTTATTTTTTATAACATTAACCACAAGCCAAAAAAACTACATCCCAGGACAAATCAATTAAAAAAAAAAATGATGCCTTCTTTCATTTTTCTTTCATTCTACAAACTCTAAACTGTATTCCATTCAAAAAAATATGTATTTTGAACAGTTTAATTTATTTTTATGACCATATCTAGAAGTATTTTCGTCCCATCAAATTTATTTATATGCATTTTTATGGTTTTTTGAGAGTAGGATTGAACATTTTGCGAAGGGTGAGGGGAGGGGGCTGAAGCAAAATAGAACCCGTCGCTCCGGCTGTTTTGTTCGAGGGGGGGGGGGGTACAAAAAACTTTACAAAACGTATCAAGATTCTTATATATGTAATTGTTTACGAGTAGAATTTAACCTTTGGGTGATAGAGATAGGGGGGGGGGGGTTGAGCTTATGCCAAGTAAGTCCTTTACTCTGGATATGGCTTTGATTTTTTATTTAACAAATGTCCATTTTTTTTTTATATGTCGCTTTGAAATCGCTTAAAATATATGCTTTAAGTAAAGCGCGAATGACAATTGCGACGTAATTGGAGTGCAAGAGGGAAGACTTCCCCCTTCAAATATCTAGTAAAAATATTTTAAACAAGTAAAAACAAAGGGAAAATATTTCAAATATATTTTTTTTCAGTAAAGTGCCAATTTTGTTCTGTCTTCAGAAGGCATGGGGGCTTGTCAGCCCTACTCATGTTAATTTTTGCTCGTCTTGTGTTTGACTTGGTTAGTTATTGTATGATTTAAATAACCAGTACATTTAAAAAGTTTTGACTTTTTTTAACTTTAATAAATAAAAAATTATTAAGACTTTAAGGAATATATATCAGTATACGTATATTAAATTAGCTTTTCACAGCCATTTTTTTCAGTTAAGTGCAAGTTATGTTCTGGTTTCAAGAAGGCACGGGGGCTGTTAGCCCTACTCATGCTAAGTTTTGCTTGTTTTGAGTTTACCTGGTTATTTCCTGTAATTTGTGTTCTTTTTATTATTTCTTTTATTTGTTGATTGTGATTTGTGGTAGTATTACGGTATATTTGCGGTAGTTTTACTCTGTCGAGAGGCTTTTTTAGAGTCAAAAGTGATGGAGGTCTATTTACCCCCCCCCCAACTACCCCCTTTTTTAACAAGCGCATCGGATTGAAATTGTTCAATGCCTTTTTTGTTTATAATGAATTAAAAAAAAAACTGTTCGAAAAATGAGTTTTTCGAAGAAAATTAAAGGCCATTTTAAACTCAAGCTCAGCAGATACAAATACCTGTTAAAATTAAAACTCAAAACGACCAGAAATTATAAATGACAGCCAAAAACGAACAGAAATTAAATAAACAATCATAGCAAAAACATACAACAATTAATAATATAAATGAATAAATAGATCTTAAAGCGAGTAATGCTTTGATTGAATATGAAAATCAAGCTTAAAGCGAACAAGAATATTTTGCTATTGAAGTATAAATGAAACTTAAAACGAAAAAAAATTAAACAAGCGATTAATGCAAACAAACATACAATAGATGCTAATATAAATGAACAAATAAATCTTAAAACGAGTGAAACCTAAATTGAATATGCAAATTAAGCTGGAATCGAACAAAAATTACTGCAAACAAGAGTTTGGGTATCGCCTCCTTCTCTCACTGCAAAAGTCTAAAGCCTACTGCGTCATTGGCGCTTTACTGAGAACTACATGAGTCTTGAACAGTCTTGAAAAGTATAAACAAAGTCAAATTGAACATTAGATATATAATGATATTAATCGTTGAAATATCAACCCATTCAAAATTTTTTTTCACTGTAATTTTTATTTTCATTTTCAATGGTGTAAGAACTGGAAAAGGAAATATTTGTAATATAATTCGTTTTCAGTGAAGCACCAATGACGCAGCAGGCCTTAGGTTTTTACAGTTAAAGAAGGGGGTAGTATCCAAACTCTTGTTTGTAGTGAAACTATATTCGTCTTGAACAATGTTGGAAAGAACTAATAAATTAAACTGAATATTTGATGTACAGTGATAGTAATTGCTGAAAGCCCATCAGTTCAAAATTTTACTGTAATTTTAATTTTTATTTTCAATATTAAGTTTTTAAAATTCCTAGTTTCAAAATCAAACCTTTTTTTAAAATGAAATGTTCGTCAAAGTATCCAAACTGGTATCAAAGTAACAATATCAAAGTGAAAAAATTGGTTTGTGTGAACCTCGGAGTTTTTATTATCTGATGTTTGAGCTATTTTTAACAAACTGGCTATCTCAAATTTTTATCAAATGGGTTTGGGGAAAAAAGGGCGTGGAAGGGGGGGGGGGGGCTTATTACCGTTTGATCTCTTTTGACTCTTTAAAAGTGAGCTAGAACTTTCTATTTTCAATCAAATGAGCCCTCTCTGAAGTTTATACAAGCTTCCATTCTATAAGAACCGTATATATCCCCAGAGTATAACTTTAAACACCTGTCCCTGGGCCCTGGGGGGTTGTGTTGACCCCTGAGCTTCAAGATCTGATGTTTGAACTATTTACACCTATAATAACACCATCCGATAAACCCAAAGGCGTGGAGGGCAAGAGGGGCTAGTTGCCTCCGATCTTTCTTTACTCTGAGAAGATGAACTAGAACTTTTAATTTCCATTCAAATGAGCCCTGTCTGAAGTTTATACGAGCATCAATTTCATGAAAACCATATACGGTCCGAGGAAATAGCTTACAATGCCTGCTCCCAGGTCCCTGGGGGTTGTGTCGACACCTGAGTTTTTATTATCTGACCTTTGAAATATTTAAAAAAAAATAGTTATCTCAAAATTTGCATCAGATGGGTTTGGAAAAAGAAAGCGTGGAGGGGGGCTAGTTGCCCTTGGATCTCTTTTGACTATTAAAAAGTAAACTCGAACTTTCGGTTTCCAATCAAATGAGCCCTCTCGGAAGTTCATACGAGTATCCCTTCCATAAGAACCGTATATGCCCCAGGGCATAACTTACAACGCCTGCCCCCGGGCCCGGAGTTTGTGTCGACACCAGAGTTTTTGTTATCTGATTTTGAACAATTTTTAACTTAATGGCTATCTCAAAATTTTATCGGATGCATTTGGGGAAAAAGGGGCGTGGGGGTGGGGGGTAGTTGCCCCCAAATCTCTTTTGACTCTCAAAAACTGAACTAGAACTTTCAATTTCCAGTCAACAGCCCTCTCTGAAGTTTTTACGAGCATCCCTTCCATAAGAGCCATATATTCCCCCAGGGCATAACTTACAACGCCTTCCCCCGGGCTCTGGGGGGCTTTGTAGACCCCGGAGTTTTCGTTATAGGGTCTTTGAACATATTTTTAAAAAATATCTATCTCAAAGTTCTTATCGGATGGATCTGAGGAATAAATTCCTTGGGGGGGGGGGGTTAGGTGCTCTCCAATCTATTTTGGCTCTTAAAAAGTGAACTATAACTTTCAATTTACAATCAAATTAGCTGACTTTGAATTTTATACGAGCATCCCTTCCATAAGAACCATATATGGCCCCGGGGCATAACTTAAAACGCCTGTCCCCGGGCCCTGGGGTATTGTGTCCACACAGGAGATTTCGTTATATGGTCATATAACTATTTTTTAATAAAATAGCTACCTCAAAATTTTTATCGGATTTATTTGGGAAAAAAGGGCGTGGGGGTGGGGTACCGTCCGATATCTTTTGACGCTTAAAAAGTGAACTAGAACTTTCAATTTCCAGTTAAATGAACCCTCTCTGAAGTTCATACGAGCATTCCTTTCATAAGAACCATATATGCCCCCAGGACATAACTTATGACCCTTACCCTCAAGACTGTGGGGGAGTCTCCTGCTCAAAGATACAATTTCAAGAACTTTCAACTACGTTGAACAAAATGGCTATCTCAAATTTTGATCAAATGTGTGTTGGGAAATGGTGGGCGTGGAAGGGTGTTAGTTGCGTTCCAATCACTTTCGACTATTAAAAAGGGCACTAGCCATTTAAATTTCCAATCGAATGAGCCCTTTTTGCAGTTTCTACGACAACGCTTTCTATAAAAACCTTATATGTCCCTAGGGCATAATTTAAAACCCTTGCCCTGAGGGCTGTGGAGGGGTTGTCATCCTCAAAGACCTAATGTCCAGAATTTCAACTATGTTGAAAAAATCGCTATCTCAAAATTTTAATTGTATGTGTTTGGGGAATGGGAGAGCGTGAGAAGAGGGTTAGTTGCCCTCCAATCACTTTCGACTTTAAAAGGGCACTAGCCCTTTGAATTTCCTATCGAATGAGCCCTTTTTGAAGTTTCTACGACAAAGCTTTCTACAAAAACCTTATATGCCCCCAGGGCACAACTTAAAACCCTTGCCCCGGGAGCTGTGGGGGGAGTGCCCTCCTCAAAAACATAATTTTTATCTGGGAATCAACTATATAGAACAAAATGGCTATCTTAAAATTTGATTGGACTTGTTTTGGGAAATGGTGGACGTGGAAGTGGTGTTGGTTGCCTTCCAATCACTTTTGACCCTTAAAAAGGCCACTAGAAATCACGATTTCCAATCGAATGAGCCCCCTTGGAAGCTGATACGACGACCCCTTCCATATAAAGTGCCTTTCCGGAAAAAAAAATAACAATACATTGGAGCCGTATGGCCTTTACTATAGGCAACGGTATAGCGTTGCCTCTGATAGTCCAAAGAATACATAACAATGCCTCCAGGGCTGACACAACCCCCCAGAGCCCTGAGGAAAGGGATTTAAGTTATACCCAGGGGGCATATAATATTTTTATGGAATGGATGGTCGTATAAAATTCAGATGGGTTTCATTTGATTTGAAATTGGAAGCTATAGTGTCCTTTTTAAGAGTCAGAGTGATTCGAGAGCAACCAATCCCCCCTACCCCACGCCCATCATTTTTTCAAAACAAACATTCAGAAAAAAATTTAAACATCAATTTTTTTAGTATGGTTGAAAGGTTCAGTAATTGTGCGTTTGGGGATGTCACCTCCCCCCTCCCCGAGGCTTCAGAGGAAGGGTTGTATATTAGACAATTTGTTTATTGTTTAAATATAGTATATCCTATTGAGAAAAGGTATGTATGTTTGACTTCTAATTTCCCAAAATACGAAGGGAATTGAGATGAGTCTTTTCAGGGAATGTTGAGGGGAGTGTTGAACTAAATCAAAACATGTTATGTGTATATGGATTGTCAAAAGGGTGTTCCTCAGGAATGACTGAGTATATTAATTTGGAACTTTCAAGAAATGACAAAGCGAGATGATCAATTGACCAAAAAGGCAATATTTTCACGCTACTACTATTACAACTAGTGCTGCTACTACGGCTACCACACCTGCTATTACTACTACCACTACTGTCGCTAAAACTACTACTTCTGTGCTACTAAGGCTGAGGATATTGAAAAAAAAAGTCTAAGGAAGTGTTGAGGGGAAAGTTGAACTAAATCAAAACATACTATGTGTATACAGGTTGCTGAAATGGGAGTATCAGCAATATTTTTGGAACGGCTTATTCTATCAAAAAGAAACTCCAGAGTATCATTAGTGGGATATTCACTTGACCAAAAGGCAAAATGTACCTGCTAATACTGCTTTTAATACTGTTGCTACTACCGTTACTACTAATAATAATGCACTATTACTGCTACTACTGTTCTTACTACTACAACTGCTACTATGATACTAGTACAATTAAGGCTACACGTACGAAGGTGAAAGTTTGACAGGATATTTAGGGGGAATCTGGACTGAATCAAAACACACTATGCGCATGCAGATTGTCAAAAGGGCTTATCTCAAGAATCAGTTTGGGTATTAAGTTGGAACTTTCAGAGAATACTTATTGGGGAAGATCAATAGACAAAAGCGTAATATATGCATGTCACAACTAATACTACTGCTATTTTTACTAATGCTACTACTGCAACTAGTAGCCCTAATGCTATGCTAACGCTACTACTGCAACTAGTTCTGCAACTACTCCATCTGCTGCTTCAATTGCAACAACTTGTAAGGCTTAGAGGGTTAAGATGTAAAGGGTGTCAAAAGGGAGTCAAAAGCGCACATCGACAATATTTCTGGAACGGCTTTTCGTGTCAAAGTGAAACTTTCGGGGCATCCTGAAAACCATGTTCTGGCCAAAAGGCAATATGCACATGCTCAAACTAACAAAAGACACTATGTGCATTTAGATTGTCAAAATAGCGTATCTTGAGAATTGAATTGTGGGTTGAGTTGGAACTCTCAGAAAATGCTTAAAGGGGAAGATCAATTGACCAAAAGACTACATGTGCACACTACTACTAATACTACTACTACTGCGACATTTACTAGTTCTACTACTGCCATTACTATTGCTCTAACAACTACTTCTATCGCAACTGCGTTTAAGGCTAAGAGCTTTAAGATAAAAATTTCAAGAAGTATATGAAAACACAGGTTATCGAAAGGGCATATCGACAATTTAACAGCAATGGCTAATTGTCTTAAGTTGAATAGTAATATTATAGCTATGACTACTATTAGAACTATACCTAAGGTTATGAAGGTGAAATTGTTGATTATATTTCTGGAAATTTCTATTGTACGGATGACAACCTTCTATCCGAATGCATGTTGTCAAAAGGGCATATCAGGAATATCATAGGAACAGTTTCGTGTGTGAAATTTAAAAATTACAAGGCTTGTTGTGGAGGATGTTGAACTAACCAAAAGACAATATTTGCATCATAATTCTACTGCTTCTACTCCTACAACAACTACTTACTGCTTCTAGTACTACTGCTACTAAGGCTAAGACTACTGCTATTAACTCTACTCCTACTGCTACTATTATAACTACTGGTGCTACTACTACTGCTAATAAACCAAAGGGTATTAAGTCGAAAATTTTTGGCAATATTAAAAGTGTATCAAAATGAATCGAAACACACTTTGCCCACATAGGTTGTCAAAAAGACATATCAGCAACGCTTCGGGACCGGTTAATGGGACTAAGTTGAAAATTTCATTGTGCTTTGAACGGGATGTTGAAAAAAAACAAAGGTGCTATGTACATACTGCTAATTATGCTACTACAGCTACTGCTACTACTACTAGCAACAACTCACCGCAGCACCAAGCCGCCTGAGGCCAACACAGCCACCCAAGCTCCTCCTCAATCCCAATCTATTCAAAGCCTCCCTTTTTACACCCTCCCATTAAGTTCCCATTTCCTTTGAATCTTTCTGTATGACTTCCTCCCAAACCAGACGAGGATGACCTGCTTTTTGCTTAGCCCTAGACGGTTGGCCGAAAAGAATAATCTTCGGCAATCTTTCATCTTTCAGCCGCACAAAGTGGCCTAGCCGCTTCCACCTTTCTTTCATTATGGCCCTAGAGAGCGGTGTTGAACCATATTTTTCGCACAGCCTATTGTTTGAAATACGGTCAGTCAGCCGGGTCCCCAGAACAATCCTTAAGCCTTTTCTCTGGAAAACATCTAGCAAATCTTCATCTGCTTTTCGAAGCCCAGATGCTTCGGAGACAAATCTGACCAATGTCACCAATGTAGCTTCTAAAACTCAAATCTTGGTTTGCAGACTTATCTTCCTATTCTTCCAAACTTTTTTTAACTGTGAAAAAACACCCTGAGCCTTCGCTATTCTTCTTTTAGCATCTTCACTGCTCCCACCACCTTTACTAATTATACTACCAAGGTAAGTGAAGCTGGCTACTTGATCAATCTTTTCATTACCCAACGTCACCTTTTATCTTCACTTATTCCTAGCCTTAGTGACTTAGTCTTCTTAGCATTTATTTTCAAACCTATTCTAGCACCCTGAACTCGCAAAACCTCCTAAAGTTCATTCATTTTGCTCACACTTTCCTCTAGGATCATCAGCATAACCTAAGTCCACGAGACTTTTTCCTCCCCATTTGATTCCGGGGTCTCCCATTGCCTTTCCTGTGCTCCTTAAGATAAAATCCATCAAAATAATCCATATAAAGGAAGATAGAACACAACTCTACTTAAGTCCTGATTTAATACAAAACCAGATGCTAATCTCATTTCCTACCTTAACCGCAGGTAAAAAAAAACTAAATAAAAACGAACTATGATCATGTAGATTGTCAAAAGGGTTACAAAGACATATGCGGCTTACATTGTTAAGTTAGACCTTTCAGGGTAACTTTTCACCGATTTTGAACTAGCCAGAAGACAATATGCGTATACTACTAGCAGTATTTAATACTACTTCTATGGTTACTGTAACTAATGACGCTAAGGGCATTAAGTTGGAACGTTTATGGGAAGTTTCAATTAAACGAAAAAACTATACACAGGCAAGTATTAAAAGGGCATATAAGCAATATCATAGGCAGCACTGCTATATCATAGCTAGTAACATCATTGATATTTCAAAGGAGCTAATCAAACAGTTCGTGGTAACGAACTGTAAGTAAGGAGCGACCCGGCTCAATGGTAACCGAAACTCTAGAAAACGGGTTTTTGATACCAATAGATATATCAAAAGAATCAGATTTCAATGCTGATTTCAAATATATAACTTTCATCAAGTTTAGTGCTACCCATCAAAAGTTACGCGCCTGAGAAAATTTGGCTGATTTTCGAAAAAAGGGGGAAAGACCCCTAAAAGTTATAGAACCTTAATGAAAATCACACCATCATATTCAGCGTATCAGAGAACCCTACTGTAGAGGTTTCAAGCTCCTATCTACAAAAATGTGGAATTTTCCATTTTTTGCCAGAAGAAAGATCACGGATGCGTGTGTATTTGTTTGTTTGTTTTTTTTTTTTTTTTTTTCCCCAGGGGTGTTCGTATCGACCCAGTGGTCCTAGAATATCGTGGGAGGGCTCATTGGAACGGAAATTAAAAGTTCTATTGCCCTTTTTAAGTGACAAAAAAAAATGGAGGGCAAATAGGCCCCCTCCCACGCTCATTTTTTTCCCAAAGTCACCCGATCAAAATTTTGAGATAGCCATTTTGTTCAGCATGGTCAAAAATATGATAAAAATGTCTTTTAGGATGACTTGATCCCCCAAAGTCCCCAGGGGAGGGCTGAAAGTTATGAACTTTACTCAATGTTAACATATAGTATTGGTTATTGGGAAGTATACCGACTTTTTCCGAGGAGATTTGTTCGGGGAGGGGGGGGCAGGCGAGGGGCGGGGGCTATATGGAAGGAACTTTCCATGAAGGAAGTTTTCATGGGGGAAGGGAAATGGCCATGAAGGGGGCACCGGACTTGCCAGCATTATTTATTGGTTATTGGGAAGTATACAACCATTTTCAGGAAGGATTTTTTCTGGAGGGGGGGGCTAGAGGAGGGGATTACTCTGGAGAATAGGTCCGTGGAGGATGGTTCTTTGGGGTAAGGGACATTTCTATGAAGGGGGCGCCGGATTTCCAAGCATTATTTAAGAAACGATGAGAAGTTAAATAAAAAAAACAAGTTTTTTCAACTGAAATGTAAGAAGGAACATTAGAACTTAAAACGAACAGAAATTATAACGTATATGAGGGGGTTCTCCCCCAAGTCAATACCTTGCTCTTTACGCTACAGTTTTTTTTTTAGTGCTTTCAAAATAGCTATATATTATAATTAAAAGGCCATTGTGATTAAGTGGTTTGTGAATCAAAATTTTTTTTTACTTTTAACGTAAAGAGCGTGGTATTGACTAAGGGGAGAACCCCTTCATATAAGTAATAACATATACGTAATAAAAAAAAAACAATAAAAAAACAAGCAATACGGCTCAATAGTAATCGAAACTTTTAAAAACGAAATTTTGATGTCATTAAATGTATCAAAAGAATGTGTTTATAATGCTGATCCTAAATATATAAATTTTATTAAGTTTAGTATTACTCATCAAAGGCTACGAGCCTGAGAAAATTTACTCGATTTTTTAAAGAGGGGGAAACATCCCCTACAAGTGAAAGAATTTTAATGAAAATCACACCGTCAGATTCAGCGTATCAGAAAACCCTATTACATAGGTTTCAAGCTCATATCTGCAAAAATCTGCAACTTTGTATTTTTTGCCAGAAGAAAAATATACGAATATAGAAGTTAGTTACATAAGTTAATTTCTAAAGACATCCATTTAGCAAAAGAAAAGTAAAATTTTTATGCAAATAAAAGCTGCATTAACTAAAAAACGATCAGAAATTAAATAAAAAAAACAAGTTTTTTAAACTGAAAGTAAGGAGCGACATTAAAACTTAAAACGAACAGAATTTATTCCGTATATGAAAGGGGCTGTCGCCTCCTCAACGCCGCGCTCTTTACGCTAAAGTTTGACTCTGTCTCACTACTTTATTTTTTTAAACAATAAAAAACTTTAGCGTAAAGAGCGAGGCGTTGAGGAGGGGGCAGTCCTTTTCAGATACGGAATAATTTCTGTTCGTTTTAAGTTTTAATGTCGCTCCTTACTTTCAGTTTAAAAAAACTTGTTTTTTTTATTTAATTTGATTGAAAATTCAAAGTTCCTTTTCTAAGAAGGAAATTCTAGTAGGCATACCCCTTCTAAGAGTCGAAAGTTATTGGAGGGCAATCAGCCCTCCTCCTTAGCTAATAATTTTCCAAACACTTCCGTTCAGCATAGCTGGACGGTCTTGTAACTGTATCTCTAGGGCTATTGCGTACGTATACCCCCCACAGCTATGCAACTTGCTTATTATGTTTAGAAACTAAATGTTGCCTTAAAATTAAATAAAAACGCACTGTGTGTATGCTGATTGTCAGTAATACGTATTAGCAATATCCCAATAACGACTGAGGTTATTATGTTCAAATTTTCGGGGCTACTTTAACGTCAATAACAACACTTCTATAAATACTAGTATCTTGTGTCGATCTTGCCAGTTGCCAGTCTTCGGTTTACCCTAACAAAATCGATAAGGTTAGCTGTCTTGCCATCATGTCAATACTATTTTAGCTGTGCCACTTTATGACCAAATACTGCATTGGTTATAACTAGATTAAATAAAAAAAACTATTTTTTTTAACTGAAAGTAAGGAGTGACATTAAAACTGTTAACGAACAGAAATTGTTCCGTTTATGAAAGGGGTTGGCCCCTCCTCGACGCCTCGCTCTTTACGCTAAATTTTTTTTATTGTTAAGAAAATAGGGTTATGAGAAAGAGTCGAACATAGCGTAAAGTGCGAGGCGTTGGGGAGGGGACAGCCCCTTTAATAGGCGGACTAATTTCTGTTAATTTTAAGTTTTAATGTTGCTCCTTACTTTCTGTTAAAAAAAACCTGTAGTTTTGTTTAATTTCTGAACGTTTTTAAATTAATGCAGGTTTTGATTTTGGCTCACCGTGCACGAATAACTAAAACAAAATTTGCATGTTAACTTTCCTTTTTTTGGCCAAGTTGCTTTCTCGAGAGTTGTTTAATTTTATTTACGAACGTTTTTATTAGTAATAAATATACATAACTTACGAATTAACTTACGTAACTAACGTCTATATTCGTATATGTTTATTACGTATATTAGGAGGATTTGCCCCCCTAGTCAACACGTCGCTCTTTACGCTAAAGTTAAAGTTTTTCCCAATTCTTTAAGAATGACCTTTTAATCACTAAGGCCGTTAATTAGAATAAATAGCTGTTATGAGAGTACTAAAAAAAAAACTTTAGTATAAAGAACGAGGTATTGACTAGGGGGCGAACCCAATCATATACGTTATAGTCTCTGTTCGTTTTAAGTTTTGATGTTAAAAAGTTTTCATTTGAAACGTTTTTCAGTTGAAAACTTGTTTTTTTTTATGTATTTAATTTCTGATCGTTTTTTAAATAATGCTGGGAAATCTGGCACCCTTTTGATAGCAATGTCCCTTCCGCCATGAAAAATTCCTCCATGGAAAGATCCTCCCACGTAACCTCCGATCCACCCCACCCACTACCAGAAAAAATCCTCTCTGAAAACGTCTGTATACTTCCCATAATAACCAATACTATATGTTAACATTGGGCAAACTTCAGAACTTGCAGCCTTCCCCCTGGGACCGTGGGGGATTAAGTCATCCTCAAAAACATAGTTATTATATTTATGAGATAGCCGAAATGGCTATCCCAAAATTTTGATCGGGTGACTTCGGGAGAAAATTAAGCGTGGGAGGGGGCCCAATTGCCCTCCATTTTTGGTCGCATAAAAAGGACATTAGAACTTTTGATTTCCGTTCAAATAAGCCCTCCAGCCATATTCTAGAACAACTGGGTCGATACGATTACCCCTGGAAAAAACAAACAAAAAACAAATAAAAAAAAACAAATAAACGCATCCGAGATCTTTCTTCTGGCAAATATACAAAATTCCACATTTTTGCAGATAAGGGCATAACTTACAACCCTTGCACTGAGGGGTGGGGGGGGGGCAACATCCTCAAAGACATAATATCCAGAACTTAGAACTACATTGAAATAAATGGCTATCTCAAAATTTTGATTGTATGTGTTTGGGGAAATGGTGGGCGTGAGAGGGGGGTTAGTTGCCCTCCAATCAGTTTCGACTATCCTATTAAAAAAGGTACTAGCCCTTTCAATTTCCAATTGGATAATCCTTTTTTGAAGTTTCTACGACAACATCTTCTATAAAAAAAACTTATATGTCCCCAGGGTATAACTTAATACCTTAGCCCTGAGGGTTCTGGGGGGAGTGTTATCCTCAAAGACCTAATTTCCAGAACTTTCATCTACGTTGAACAACATGACTTTCTCAAAATTTTGATTGGATGTGTTTGGGGAAATGGTGAGCGTGAGAGGTTGGTTAGTTGCCCTAAAATCACTTTCGACTATAAAAAAGGACACTAGCCATTTCAATATCCAATCAAATGAGCCCTTTTGAAGTTTCTACAACAACAATTCTACAAGAACCTTATATGCCCCCAGGGTATAACTTACAACCCTTGCCCTGAGGGCTCTGAGGGGGTTGTCATCCTAAAAGACCTGATTTCCAGAACTTTTAACTGCGTTGAACAAAATGAATATGTCAAGATTTCGATTGGATGTGTTTAGGGAAATGATGGGCGTGAGAGGGGGGTTTGTTGCCCTCCAATTACTTTCAACTATTAAAAAGGGCACGAGAGCTTTCAATTTTCAATCGAATGAGCGTTTTTGAAGTTTCTACAACACCGCGTGCTATAATAACCTTATATGCCCCCAGGGCGTAAATTACAACCCTTGGCCTGAGGGTTGTGGGGGGTTGTCATCCTCAAAAACATAATTTCCAGAACTGTCCACTACGTCGAACAAAATTAATATATCAAAATTATGATTGAATGTGTTTGGGGAAACAGTGGGCGTGAGAGGGGGGTTAGTTGCTCTTCAGTCATTTTCGACTATTAAAAAGGGCTCTAGCCGTTTCAATTTCAACTCGAAATAGCCGTTTTTGAAGTTTCTATGAGAAATGTTTCTATAAAACCCTCATATAACCCCAGGGTATAACTTAAAACCCTTGCCCTGAGGGCTGTGGGGGGCTGTCATCCTCAAAGACCAAATTTCCAGAACTTTCAACTACGTTGAAAAAAATGTCTATCTCAAAATTTTGATTGTATGTGTTTGGGCAAATGGTTGGCGTGAGAGCAGGATTAGTCCTTCAATTACTTTCGACTATTAAAAAGGGCACTAGCCATTACAATTTCCAATCGAATAGGCCCATTTTGAATTCTCTACGACAAAGCTTTTTATATTTACTCAAGTTCATCATAGGCAGCGCTATTGCCCTGTCTATGATGAACTTGAGTAAATATAATTGATAAAAATCAAGCAGAGGATTAGTAGAGAAAAAGGGCACTAGACCTTACAATTTCCAAATGAATGAACCCTTTTCGAAGTTTATATGACAACGCTCTCTATAAAAACCTTATATTCCCTAAGGGTATAAATTACAACCCTTGCCCTGAGGGTTGTGGGGGTTTTATCCTCCTAAAAGACATAATATCCAGAACTTTTAACTACGTTGAAAATAATGGCTATTTCAAAACTTTGATTTGGGAAATGGTGGGCGTGAGGAGGGGTTAGATGCCCTCCAATCAGTTTCGGCTAGCCTATTAAAAAGGACACTAGCCCTTTCAATTTCCAATTGAATGAGCTCTCTTTGAAGATTCTATGATAAGATTTACTGTAAAATAAAATCCTATATGCCCCCAGGGCATTACTTATAGCCATTGCCTTGAAGGCTGTGGGGGAGGGGGTGGTGTCATCCTCAAAGACCTAATTTCTAGAACTTTGAACTACACTGAACAAAATGGCAATCTCAAAATTTTGATTGGATGTGTTTGGGGAAATGGTGTGGGGAAATGTGTTTGGGGAAATCTAGTTATAACCAATGCAGTATTTGATTATAAAGTGACGGAGCTAAAATAGTATTTACAAGATGGCAAGACAGCTAACCTTATCGATTTTGTTATGGTAAATCGAAGACTGGCAACTGGCAAGATCGACACAAGATACTAGCATATATAGAAGTGTTGTTATTGACAGTAAAAGTAAAGATCACCATCTAGTAGTGACTAGGGTTAATTTAAGTTTGAAATTAAAGAAAGGTAGCTACGTTTTGGGAAGTTATTATGTTGGTAGACTGCATGATGAGAATTTGTGAGAAAATTTCCAGGGAGAATTTAATACTAAACTGTAGAGTTTAAAATTTGACAATGTAGAAGATAGATGGAATAATTTTAGGAAAATAGGTTGTGAAGTCACTGATGGGGTCTAAGGGAAGAAAGTTAGAAACACATCTAGAAATAGTAGTGAAAATGCTTTATTTTTAATAGAGAGGAGAAGAGCCTTGTACAAGAAATATTTGAGCGATAGATCATATGAAAAGGTGTGAAGTGGAGGTCATGGACAAAATTGCCGAAGATCTGGAAGATGCAGCCAGACGGTATAATGGTAAAATATTGTAGGCTTCCCTTAAAAGTTTATGAAACGTTTTTATGTGAAGGAATATTTATTTTGGTAGGAAGAATGTGTGTCAGGTGCTGATAGTGTTGTAAACGAGTATTTTTTTTTTTTAATTATTGTGGTTTTGAGGTTAGAGATAAGCTACTGAAGACTAAGAATGTGATTTTGGAAAAAAGGGACGTACTTAGCGATTTTAGGAAAACTCTAATTAATCCCCTCCATAAGAAAGGTGATTAGAGTGAGTGTCGTAATTATAGACTCATTAGCCTGGATATTGTGGGAAGCAAATTACTTACCAGGAATATATTTTCGGACTTATAGATGCTGTAGATAAATTTTTAAGAGAAGAACAATGGGCTTTTAGGATGATTCAAGGATTTTCACTTTTAGGTTAATTATTGAGAAGGGCTGAGTCATCAGACCTCTTTAGTCTTCAGTTTTATAGATTATGAGCAAGCGTTTGATTCAACTGATTGAAGAGCCTTAGCTAAGGTCCTATTCTTATATAGTATACCTGATAAACATATTGAAGTGATTGGTGATGCGTACAAGCACAGCATTGCTGTGGTTAGGGTAGGAAATAAAATTAGTATCTGTTTTAGGATTAAATCTGGATTTTAGCAGGGTTGCACTTTATCCCCATTTACATGACTCACTTTGGTTGACTTTTCTCTAAAGAGCACAGCAAAAGCAGTGGGAGAACACGGAATCAAATGGGAAAGTAAAACTCTATTAGACTTAGATTATGCTGTTGATTTATGCATTCTAGATGAAAAAGTAAGCAAAGTGAATTAAACTTTTAGGCGTTTTGCGATTTCAGGGTGCAAGAATAGGCTCGATTATTAATGCCAAGAAAAAAATTAACTCAGACAAGGAACAAGTGAAGGTGAAGAGGTGATGCTGGGTATTGAGAAAATATCTTGAGTTTAAGATGTCCTGAGTTTTTCCTTATCTTATCGAGAGGATCAATCAAGTGAACAGCTTCATTTACCAAGGTCGTATTATTAGTAAAGACGGTTGCATTTAAGATTTTTATTTTCAATAATCTTTTATATCCAAAGCTTTATATCTTCTTTGGACTTCACTTTCCAGCGGTGAATAAAGGCCTCAACTTGCAGCTTGCAATAATCAAATCTTGACTTTTTGCTCACTTTTATTTTTTTTTCATTTTGTTTTACTTCCTAAAATATTGTTCTCCTAAAATATATTTCAAGAAGTAAAATAACAAAACTACACTTAATTCTGAGGAGCTACAAATTTTTCATAAGAATGTCGCAGCAAAAAAATTTCAATAGTAATGACACCAGTTCTTGTAAATTGCATTAACTATACATCTAAAATTCGTTTAATGTCCATCAGTTTTCTAATGTCTCATATAGTTTTCTTCGGTTTCTGATATTTCATATAGGACAGTATCTTATTAACAACATGATTTTTTTCAATTTCTCAAAGATTCTGAAGAAAATATACCTTTTTTACTGTTTGTTCAATAATATTCCAGATTTTCATGGAAAGTTTAAGAGGGTTCTGTTGTTAAACCTATATATTTATGTTTTCCAATTTTAACAGAAACTTCTGTGACTACTTAAGTTTCATGACCTTGAAGCAAGAATCTTTGTGTGAGGTTTACTGCCTTTATTTCTAAAACCTAAAAATGAACTATAAAATGTAACAATATTTTTCTGATAAAAGTAAAATGTGAAGATGGAACTTAAAACGAATAACAGTTTTGCGTCACAGTTTATGCAACATATATTTGCAATTTTAATTCAAATAAACTGAATCTTAATATTCCTCTAAATTTATAGAATTCTGAAACCTAGTGGTTTTGAGAGATTAAAGTTGTGCACTAAAATCTACTGAGTTTATGGTCGATGAAGGACTAATGAAAGCCTAGTAATTAGTCTTTTATTTTTTGCAGGGTACTTAA
This sequence comes from Artemia sp. Qi Xiang Cuo, assembly GCF_049724085.1. NCBI lineage: Eukaryota > Metazoa > Arthropoda > Branchiopoda > Anostraca > Artemiidae > Artemia > Artemia sp. Qi Xiang Cuo. The sequence goes on along the minus strand of NC_142800.1, from coordinate 41,280,454 downwards.
GGATTTTGCTGCTCCTAATCGTGTCTTGTTGCATCTATTTTTTTGTTTTCACTAAACCACTATTTGTTTCCAGAGTTGTAAAAGTTTAGGAATATATAATGAGTCTCTTTATTTGAACCAATATTGCAGATAAATGTTGCATGAGCTATGAAGCAATAGTTTTGTTTGTTTTAAGTTTTATCTTCCCTCTTTACTTCAATCAGAAAAATGTTGGTTTTGTTTTGTTTTTGATGGCATTTTATAACAACAGTTTTGGTGTCAATTTTTGATATTTCTAAATAAGGTAGAATTAAAAGGAAAATTAGCGTGGACAATTAAAAGAATTTGAAACGTTAGTAAGTGTATTGATTTAAAAGAAATTATTGTTTCATCGATAAGTTTCAAAGCAACTGAAGTGTATAAAAATCAAACTTAGTGTTCAAGGTATCAAAGTATCAACATTAGTAAACGTATTTATTCAAAAAAAGAAATTTATTGTGTACTTGATTAGAACAAACAAATCAAGTGTAAAGGTATCTAAGCCTTGTTTTAATAAATTCTTGGTTGTTTTTGTTTTTTGCATTTTCTTGACGGTTAAAAAACAAAAAACAAAAAATCCTTTTGCTTTTGGGCGTGGTTTTCTGTGGAAATATGTTGCTCCCAGCTCTTATTATGGTAATTTATGTGTGTGGTAATCTTAACTTGATTGTTTTTTGCAGGCTTCACTTATTTATTCATATTAAAGTCTGTCCATTAAAAGGTTAACTAGTAATTTGACGCAATTCACGCTCATTTTAGGTTTTAATATTGCTCGTTATTTTTTTTAAATGTTATTTTTCTTTTTGATAAACGATGTTGTATAATCATATTGCTCAACGTTGTTCGAATGCTATGAAGCTAAAAATGAAAAAAACAAGTTTGCTTTATTAATTTGACATCTTGCATGTTCCAATAGCAATGATTTGAACAGATCTCAAGATTTCCTCCAAAAAATAATGCCACATTAGAGAACAAAACTGTTATTAAAGCCGATTAATTATTTTGTCTGGTAGAACGTCAAACTCGTCATAACACATTGGATATCTATTATCTTTCTTCTCCCCTTAAGAATCTCCTATTTTCATCTCTCAAGGGCTATTAATGGGATTTCTGTAGTAATGTTAACAAGACAAGGGGACCTAATGTCTCTTACAAGACTCCCACAAACAGCCTGTCTGAACTCAATTAGCCAAATCTATAGCCGTGTGATGAAACGAATGGAACTTCAAAATAGGATCAATGATGAACTTGAGCACTGAGCTGCACTCGAGCAATATAAATCTTGAATGATTTTCTTTGGAAAGAATTCCAGATATGTGTGTTAAATATTAACAAACTCCATAAGGTTAATAAAGTACCAGCAAGGTAGACAAGTAAATATATTTTTTCATCTGACGGAGGGTTTCTTGTGTCAAAGGAAGCTATACATCAGTATTGCCACTTGTCTGCCTTAATGGTGCGTCGCAGAACCTCCGAAAATAAAGGTTTTTAAATGGAAATTCGTCCCAAATAAGCCAACGAAAATGATCATTCACACCTCTACCATACCTTCCGGAGTGAAATTTTTGAACAATATTCAGTTTCCTCAAAGCTAGGTCCATCCTAATCGCAAATTTTCACGCAATTGTCTTATTGAACGTTCAAACCCATGTAACAACATTAAGAAAAATGTAACTGTTATTTGTCAAATAAAAAATAGCGACAAAGAGTAAACTAAACAAGAACATAAACTATCTTCTATACAAGGGGGCTGCCCACCTCCCCGCTCTTTATGCTAGAACTAAAGGGCTAGGCAGACGTAGCTGATTTCGGTAACTGATTTCAGCAAGGGTATATTCCAGGTCAAGTGATTATAATTAATGATGCTAAGAGACGGGGCTTAGTGACGATTTTCGGTGATTAATCATCATTAATTTACGATAATCATTAAATATGATTAATTACATGCCTAAAGCTCTAAAGCCCTAGTACATTCCTTGTCTAGAACGTAATTAATGATGATTAGTCACCAAAAAACCGTCACTAAGCCCCGCCTCTTAGCATCATTAATTAGAATCACTCGACGTGGAATACACCCTTGCTGAAATCGGTTCTCGAAATCAGCTACGTGTGCCTAGCCCTTAAGCTAAGGCTTAACTGAAAGCATTTTAGAGTGCGAAAAAACCTAGCCAATTAGTGGGTGCAAGTGTTTTAATTAACGATTGCCTTTCATAAAATTTGAACCGGAAATGTTGATGTTTAAAGCAATTGGGGATAAATGAGCTGTCGTTTTCTTGAGGCATTTTATAATAAGCTTTTATCACATTCTTCTTGTCTTAGAGTACTTGTTTATGAAGTATTGAAGACGGATCAAATTTCAGTGTAAAAATTAGGGGTAGCTGCCCCTCTTATGTGCAAGATAATCTATGTCTGTTTTGAATTTTAACTTTGTTCTTTACTCTCATTGATTTAAAACTGTCCTTTACATGTAGGCCTAATATCTGTTCGTCTTTAAGACCATATTCAGAATACTTCAGGAATTTCCGTCAAAACTTTTTTTTACGTTTATTTTTTCATTGAAATGACTTTTTTGAATTTCAGTCTCATATCATGTTTTATGTAACGTTACATGTGAATCGCATCATATTATGGATTGGGCCATGTTAATTTCTATTTACCTCCATCTTATGAACAGGGTACTAGAACTCGCAGTTTTCATACGAAGAAGCCTCTTCTAATATTCTACGAATTGTCAATTCAATTTGAGCAGCTTTCTTGGTCATAGTTTTACGGTGATATAGACATACGGAGCCAAATAGTCCTTTAATCATCATGAACTGCACTGTTTAATTCAAAATGTTACAATATACCCACCTTTCTTTTATACTGTACCAATGATCCGTTGTGCCCAGAATATATTGTTTTCTATGATTTGTGTAAAAAGATCCTACGGATCCTAAAATGTTTTAGATAACATGTTAGGGCAACTCAGATTCCAACAAAGTATAAGATTTTCATATTTTAAGTTTATTCGACTGAATAGCTTCTCATTGAAAACTATTCAACTGCATAAGTTGGAGTCGTCTCGGCCGTCTCCCCGGACTCTTTTTGGAAAATCTTAAATACCCTGACTAAAGTATCCATTACATCCAGAGATCAACAAAGATAAAATGCCGCCATTACTTTGGAAATTCAGTAGTGAACTCTTCTAGACAAACTGAGCAATTCAACATAGATATGGATCCTTGCCCTAAGGCTACACGGGTTCGGCTACCTTCAGAGACATATTTCAAGAAAGAGGGGCAGATTCATCCCAAAATTAACCCATTTTTGAAAAAAAATGTAACGCAAGATTAAAACATTCCTAAGAGTCTGATTTCCCAAGAAACCCCTAACATAATTTTTAGGCATGAAATGTTCCCCTTAATACCTTTAGCCTTAGTAGAAGTTACAACGAAAGTATCAAACAGTTCGGGGTAACGAACTATAAGTAAGGAGCGACCCGGCTCAATAGTAACCAAAACTCTAAAAAATGGAATATTGGATACCAATAGATACATCAAAAGAATGAAATTTTTATGCTGATTTCAAATATATAAGCTTCATGAAGTTTAGTCATACCCATCCAAACTTACGCGCCTGAGAAAATTTGCCTTATTTTTGAAAAAAGGGGAAAACAACCCCTAAAATTCATAGAACTATAATGAAAATCCCACCATCAGATTCAGCGTATCAGAGAACCCAACTGTAGAAGTTTCAAACTCCTATCTGCAAAAATGTGGAATTTTGTATTTTTTGTCAGAATTCAAGATTACGGATGCGTGTTTATTTGTTTTTTTGTTGTTTTTTTTTTCCAGGGGTGACCGGACTTAATCCCCCACAGTTCCCAGGGGAAGGGCTGTAAGTTATGGACTTTCCCCATTGTTTACATATAGTATGGGTTATTGGGAAGTATACAGACGTTTTCACGAAGGATTTTTTCTGCTGGGGTGGGGGCTGGAGTAAGGGGTTACGCGGGAGAATCATTCCGTGGAGGATGTTTCCTTGGGGTAAGGGACATTTCTATGCATGGGGCGCCGGATTTCCCAGCATTATTGAAAAAAATTCACATTCACAATATATAGCCTACGTATAAAAATTTCACATTCACAATGATATACGTAATAAAAATATTTTTTATTACGAGGGAAGCTTCATGAAGTTTAGTCATACCCATCCAAACTTACGCGCCTGAGAAAATTTGCCTTATTTTTGAAAAAAGGGGAAAACAACCCCTAAAATTCATAGAACTATAATGAAAATCCCACCATCAGATTCAGCGTATCAGAGAACCCAACTGTAGAAGTTTCAAACTCCTATCTGCAAAAATGTGGAATTTTGTATTTTTTGTCAGAATTCAAGATTACGGATGCGTGTTTATTTGTTTTTTTGTTGTTTTTTTTTTCCAGGGGTGACCGGACTTAATCCCCCACAGTTCCCAGGGGAAGGGCTGTAAGTTATGGACTTTGCCCATTGTTTACATATAGTATGGGTTATTGGGAAGTATACAGACGTTTTCACGAAGGATTTTTTCTGCTGGGGTGGGGGCTGGAGTAAGGGGTTACGCGGGAGAATCATTCCGTGGAGGATGTTTCCTTGGGGTAAGGGACATTTCTATGCATGGGGCGCCGGATTTCCCAGCATTATTGAAAAAAATTCACATTCACAATATATAGCCTACGTATAAAAATTTCACATTCACAATGATATACGTAATAAAAATATTTTTTATTACGAGGGAAGGGACATTTCTATAAAGAGGGCGCCAGATTTCACAGCATTATTTAAAAAAAGATCAGAAACTAAGTAAAAAAACATTTTTTTTCCACTGAAAGTAAGGAGCAACATTAAAACTTAAAACGAACAGAAATTATTACGTATATCAGGGAATTTGCCCCCTAGTCAATACCTCGCTCTTTACGCTAAAGTTTTTTTTAGTACTTTCAAAAGAGCTATCTATTCTAATTAACCAGCCTTTGTGATTCAGGGTTTTGTGATTCGAACCAAATTCGAAGTTTAGCGTAAAGAGCGAGGTATTGACTAGGGAGCGAACCCCCTAATATACGTAATAAAACATACGAATATAGAAATTCGTTGCGTAAGATAATTGGTAAGTTATGTCAGAATAAAATTTCGAGAAAGCCAATTAGCCAAAAAAAGTAAAATAATTATGCGAATTTCGTTTTAATTATTCATGTGCGGTGAGCCAAAATCAAAGCTGCATTAATTCAAAACGTTCAGAAATTAACTAAAAAACAAGTTTTTTTAACTGAAAGTAAGGAGCGACATTAAAACTTAAAATGAACAGAAATTATTCCGCATATGAAAGGAGATGTCCCCTTTTCAACGCCTCGCTCTTTACGCTAAAGTTTGACTCTGTCTCAAAACTTTATTTTTTAAAACAATAAAAAAATTTAGCGTAAAGAGCGAGGCATTGAGGAGGGGACAGCCCCTTTCATATGCGGAAAATTAGTTTTAATGTCACTCCTAACTTTTAGTTAAAAAAAACTTGTTTTTTTTAAAGTTAATTTAATAAAAAGTAGTTAATTTAAAAAGTAGTAGTTGAAATATTCCTTGAAATTTTTGTCTTCATACCCTTAGTCTTAGTGTTAGTAACAGACACATTATTAGAAGCAGGAGTATTAGTAGTAATAGAAGTAGTATTAGCAGTGGTAGTAACAGTAGTTGCAGTTGTACTAGCAGTGGTAGTCAGATATACATGATGCCTTTTAGTCAGTTGAACGCCCCTCTTATCATGCCCTGGAAGTTTCAACTTAACACTCTAGGCCGTTCCTATGGTATTGCTGATATACCCCTTTGACAACCTGTATGAACATAGTTTGTTTTAACTTAATTAACCTTCCCACTCAACAATTATTGAAATTTTCACATATCTTTCATATCCTAAGCCTTAGTAGTGGTCTCAACAGAAATAGCAGTTGTAGTGCAGTTGTAGTAGTGGTGGTGGTAGTAGTAGTAGTAGTAGTAGTAGTAGTAGTAGTAGTAGTAGTAGTAGAAGAAGAAGCAGCAATAATAGTGGTAGTAGCAATTGTAGCTTGCACATATTGTTTTTTGGTCAATTGACAATCCCCCTCGTCCTTCCATGAAAGTTCCAACTTAATGCTCAATAATGTGATCAGTGTCACAATAGTCCCAATAGAAGCAGTAATTGTAGTAGTAGAAGAAGTAGTAGTAGTAGTATTAGTAGTAGTAGTAGTAGCAGTAGTAGTAGTAGTAGTATTAGTAGAAGTAGCAGCAATAATAGTGGTAGTAGCACTTGTAGCTTGGACATATTGTCTTTTGGTCAACTGACCATCCCCTCGTCCTTCTATGAAAGTTCCAACTTAATGCTCAATAATGTAGTCATTGTCACAATAGTCACAATAGAAGCAGTAGTTGTAGCAGTAGAAGTAGTAGTAGTAGTAGTAGTAATAATAATATTAGTAGTAGTAGTAGTAGCAGTAGCAGCAATAATAGTGGTAGTAGCAGTTGTAGCTTGCACATTTTGTCTTTTGGTCAATTGACCATCCCCCTTGTCCTTCTATGAAAGTTCCAACTTAATGCTCAATAAAGTAGTCATTGTCACAATAGACACAATAGAAGCAATAGTTGTAGTAGTAGAAGTAGTAGTAATACTAGTAGCAGTAGTAGTAGTAGTAGCAGTAGCAGTAGCAGCAATAATAGTGGTAGAAGCAGTTGAAGCTTGCACATTTTGTCTTTTGGTCAATTGACCATCCCCCTCGTCCTTCTATGAAAGTTCCAACTTAATGCTCAATAATGTAGTCATTGTCACAATAGAAGCAGTAGATGTAGCAGTAGAAGTAGTAGTAGTAGTAGTAGTAGTAGTAGTAGTAGTAGTATTAGTAAAAGTAGGAGCAAAAATAGTGGTAGTAGCAGTTGTAGCTTGCACATATTGTCTTTTGGTCTCTTGACCATCCCCCTCGTCCTTCTATGAAAGTTCCAACTTAATGCTCAATAATGTAGTCATTGTCACAATAGTCGCAATAGAAGCAGTAGTTGTAGTAGTAGAAGCAGTAGTAATATTAGTAGCAGTAGTAGTTGTAGTAGTAGTAGTAGCATTAGTAGAAGTAGCAGCAATAATAGTGGTAGTGACAGTTGTAGCTTGCACATATTGGATTTTGGTCAATTGACCACCCCCCTCGTCCTTCTATGACACTTCCAACTTAATGCTCAATAATGTAGTCATTGTCACAATAGTCACAATAGAAGCAATAGTTGTAGTAGTAGAAATATTAATAGTAGTAGTAGTAGTAGTAGTATTAGTAGAAGTAACAGCAATAATAGTGGTAGTAACAGTTTTAGCTTCCACATATTGTCTTTTGGTCAATTGACCATCCCCCTTGTCCTTCTATGAAAGTTCCAACTTAATGCTCAATAATGTAGTCATTCTCAAAATAGTCATAATAGAAGCAGTAGTTGTAGTAGTAGTAGCAGTAGTAGTAATAGTCATAGTAGTATTAGTAGAAGTAGCAGCAATAATAGTGTTAGTAGCAGTTGTAGCTTGCACACATTGTCTTTTGGTCAATTGACTAGCCTCCTCCTCCTTCTATGAAAGTTCCAACTCAATGCTCAATAATGTAGTCATTGTCACAATAGTCACAATAGAAGCAGTAGTTGCAGTAGTAGAAGTAGTAATAGTAGTAGTAGTAGTAATAGAAGTAGTAGTAGTAGTAGTAGTATTAGTGGAAGTAGCAGGAATAATAGTGGTAGTAGCAGTTGTAGCTTGCACATATTGTCTTTTGGTCAATTGACCATCCCCCTCGTCCTTCTATGACAGTTCCAACTTAATGCTCAATAATGTAGTCACTGTCACAATAGTCACAATAGAAGCAGTAGTTGTAGCATTAGAAGTAGTAGTAGTAATAGTAGTAGTACTAGTAGTAGTAGTAGCAGTATTAGTTGAAGTAGCAGCAATAATAGTGGTAGTAGCAGTTGTAGCTTGCGCACATTGTCTTTTGGTCAATTGACCATCCCTCTCGTCCTTCGATGAAAGTTCCAACTTAATGCTCAATAATGTAGTCATTGTCACAATAGAAGCAGTAGTTGTAGTAGTAGAAGTAGTAGTAATAGTAGTAGTACTAGTAGAATTAGTAAAAGTAGCTGCAATAATAATGGTAGTAGCAGTTGTAGCTTGCACATATTGTCTTATGGTCAATACCAGCCCTCTCCTCCTTCTATTAAAGTTCCAACTTAATGCTCAATAATGTAGTCATTGTCACAATAGTAACAATAGAAGCAGCAGTTGTAATAGTAGAAGTACTAATAATAGTAATAGTAGTAGTACTAGTAGTAGAAGTAGTAGTAGTAGTAGTAGTAGTAGTAGTAGTAGTAGTAGTAGTAGCCTTAGTAGAAGGAGCAGCAATAATAGTGGTAGAAGCAGTTGTAGCTTGCACATATTGTCTTTTGGTCAATTGACAATTCCCTTTGTCGTTCTATGAAAGTTCCAACTTAATGCTCAATAATGTAGTCATTGCCACAATAGTAACAATAGAAGCAGCAGTTGTAGTAGTAGAAGTAGTAGTAGTAGTAGTAGTATCAGTAGTAGTAATAGTCGTAGTGATATTAGTAGAAGTAGCAGCAATAGTAGTGGTAGTAGCAGCTGTAGCTTGCACACATTGTCATTTGGTCAATTGACTTTCCTCCTCGTCCTTCTATGAAAGTTCCAACTTAATGCTCAATAATGTAGTAATTGTCACAATAGTCACAATAGAAGCAGTAGTTGCAGTAGTAGAAGTAGTAATAGTAGTAGTAGTAGTAGCATTAGTAGAAGTAGCAGCAATAATAGTTGTAGCAGCAGTTGTAGCTTGCCATATTGTCTTTTGGTCAATTGACCATCCCCCTCGTCCTTCTATGAAAGTTCCAACTTAATACTCAATAATGTAGTCATCGTCACAATAGTCACAATAGAAGGAGTAGTTGTAGTAGTAGAAGTAGTAGTAGTAGTCGTAGTAGTATTAGTAGAAGTAGCAGCAATAATAGTGGTAGAAGCAGTTGTAGCTTGCACATATAGTCTTTTGGTCAATTGACCATCCCCCTCGTCCTTCTATGAAAGTTCCAACTTAATGCTCAATAATGTAGATATTGTCACAATAGTCACAATAGAAGCAGTAGTTGTAATAGTAGAAGTAGTAGCAGTAGTAATAGTAGTAGTAGTAGTAGTAGTTGTATTAGTAGAAGTAGCAGCAATAATAGTGGTAGTAGTAGTTGTAGCTTGAACATATTGTCTTTTGGTCAATTGACCACCCCCCTCGTCCTTCTATGAAAGTTCCAACTTAATGCTCACTAATGTAGTCATTGTCATAATAGTCATAATAGAAGCAGTAGTTGTAGTAGTAGTACTGGTAGTAGTAGTAGTAGTAATAGTAGTAGTAGTAGTAGTAGTAGTAGTAGTAGTAGTAGTAGTAAAAGTAGCAACAATAATAGTGGTAGTAGCAGTTGTAGCATGCACATATTGTTTTTTGGTCAATTGACCATCCCCCTCATCCTTCTATGAAAGTTCCAACTTAATGCTCGATAATGTAGTCATTGTCACGATAGACACAATAGAGGCAGTAGTTGTAGTAGTAGAAGTAGTAGTAGTAGTAGTAGTTGTAGTAATAGTAGTAGTATTAGTAGTAGCATTAGTAGAAGTAGCAGCAATAATAGGGGTAGTAGCAGTTGTAGCTTGCCATATTGTCTTTTGGTCAATTGACCATCCCCCTCGTCCTTCTATGAAAGTTCCAACTTAAGGCTAGTAGTAGTAGTAGTAGTAGTAGTAGTAGCCTTAGTAGAAGGAGCAGCAATAATAGTGGTAGGAGCAGTTGTAGCTTGCACATATTGTCTTTTGGTCAATTGACCATCCCTCTCTTCCTTCTATGAAAGTTCCAACTTAATACTCAATAATGTAGTCATTGTCACAATAGTCACAATGGAAGCAGTAGTTGTAGTAGTAGAAGTAGTAGTAGTAGTCGTAATAGTAGTAGTAGAAGTAGTGTTAGTAGAAGTAGCAGCAATAATAGTGGTAGAAGCAGTTGTAGCTTGCACATATAGTCTTTTGGTCAATTGACCATCCCCCTCGTCCTTCTATGAAAGTTCCAACTTAATGCTCAATAATGTAGACATTGTCACAATAGTCACAATAGAAGCAGTAG